>NW_006296047.1:178799-189401 GCF_000327345.1 Myotis davidii
ATAAATGTAGAAATTTCTGGAGGACATACAAGTTCAAGAAAAAAAAAGTGCTTTAGAATTTTATTCAACTATATTGTCAAAAAAGCTTTTTGACTTTTTGCAATCCAGGAGACTAGGAATCTGTAATTTCCTCACTCTTCTTTTGAATGAGGTGAACCACATAAAAATAAATGCCTAACAGGGGGTTAATTTAAGGATCTCTGTTGGTCTTTCTAACTGATAGATGACCTTACATTCTCTTCTTCCCATTCTTTACATTAACTTCTATCCAGATATTTGCCTTAAGCATCTTATGCAGTAATTTTTTTATTGCTTCTTGAAATTAAGCTAAATCTATTAGGGTTTTTTTTGTGTGTGTGTGTGTGTGTGTGTGTGTGTGTGTGTGTGTGTGGCTATATGGTGCCTCCTCCATCAGACTCATGGGAGGTGCTTAAAATGCAGATTATTTAGCATCAAACTGTATCAACAGACTTGGCTTCAAGTGCCAAACATCACCATGAAGTTAGTTATCTCACCTAGTAAGTATGTGGCTGGGCCATCCAAGGTTGGTGAGCAGAGCTATGAAGTTTTAATGGACTAAAGCTGCTGTTTCACCACTCAGCTATTCCTTGGCCATACTCCATGTTTTTGTGGTTCAATCAAATGTACATGCCTTGCTGCGAGGCTAGCTAGGGAATCTAGGGCTTTTAAAAAAATTTGATATTGCTTCTCCAAATAAAATTCTGTGATGGGATATTGGGGTAGGTAATTAGCAATCCTCCATACTTAGCAAATTAGAATTCCCAGAGGTGAGGCCTGCAAATTTGCAATTTACCAAGCCCCATTGGTGGTCTGATTTATACTAAAGTTGAGGACAGCTGTTATGTCACCGAATTGCAGGGATAGGGCATGGACCCAGATATTTCTGCATCAAAGGTTTTATTGCTATGTTATCCCCCTATCATTTTACATAGGGCTCAGTGGTTGAGTGTTGACCCATGAATCAAGAGGTCACCGGTTCCATTCCTAGTCAGGGCACATGCCAGGGTTGTGGACTCAGTCCCCAGTAAGGACCATGCAGAAGGCAGCCTATCAATGATGTTTCCTTCTCATCTCATGTTTCTCTCTATATATCCCTCACTCTTCCTCTCTCTCTAAAAAAAATAAAAACACATTAAAAAATAAGAAAATCAGAGAAATGAATGGAATTGTGTTGTAACATGTAACTCCTTTTACCTTCTTGGTAGTACAGTATTAAACTGAAATTCAGTGCATATCAAATTTACAATCAGATGGTGCTAATTTGATGCATTATCTTTTAAACTTCTTTTACTGAGAATAATACACTTATTTTATGGAAAATTATGCAAGTCAGTGCAGGGGACAGGGGGAATGTGCAAGTAACAGTACAGTCTATTCTCACATCGCTTTATTGGTTACTATTATGGTAGTTGTTTAAGAGATTGTTTTACTTTTAACAGTACCTATAATTCTAACATGTTAAATACTAGACTGTAATGCTGGGGCAAGTTTATAATAGCTTGATAAATTAGTAGCACAATGAGTCATAAACTTGATGCCTAAAAATAGCAAAAATACTCATGTGGTTACAAATTATATCCCTCCTACATGTAAAACCCAAGACACATTACAACATCACATTATTACCTAAATCAAGCTGTATAAAGTGTTAACTGGACATATAATCATCCTTTTAGAACAAATGATTGGACTTAAAGTTTGGGTCTTGATCTATCAGCCACCAACCATATTAGCTTGTTAGAAGAGCTTCATCTCTGAAGTGCACAATGAGGTTTAAGGATTTTTGTAAACGGTTTTACATGCACTAATTAGAAATTATGCATTTTCATACAATCACCTTGAGCAAGAATATGTAGCTCAGTGATACTCAGTGCGTGGAAAAAACTAAGCACTTATACTTGGAAAAGTAGGCACCAATTGTCCTAGTGCTTGATTTGATTTGTCATTGTGAAATTTATATTTTTAGTTTCAAACAACATTAAGAAACATTTAGATTATTTAATAAGTAGGGTATGAACATAAAATATTGAGACAAACCTTAACAAACTAAAGGAAACCAGTGATTAAAATCATAAGAGAAAGCATCTCTGGCCTGTATTAGGGCTGTGCTATGGTACTTACTGCCTTGGGTCTGTTTGGAAACATGGGGACATATGGAGCAGTGTATACCCCGAAAATATATGGCTAACAGATCAGATAGCACATTAGATAACCAATCAGCCTAGGATATTTGAGGAACTTTATTTCCCTGGGATTTTATTTTCTCAGCTACAAAATAAGAGAGGTTTGACTAGATAATACAGGTTGTTGTCTTCCAGTTATAATATTGTCCACTTAAGTGTTTTGTCAGGAAAACATGAAAGTGTTCTCCTCCCTCCAGTAAGAAATAGCCACAGGACTGGTCAAAGAAGGTGGTGCTGCTTAAGAGTTCTCCTACCATCTGAACTACTTCCTCAGACCTATTAAGAGGAAGATCTCTCGCCCCGTCAGTGTGGCTCAATGGTTGAGTGTCCACCCATAAACCAGCAGGTCATGGTCCGATTCCTGGTCAGGGAAACATGCCAGGGTTTTGGGCAGGATTCCCAATAAGGAGTGTGTAGGAGATAACCGATCAATGATTCTCTCTCATCATTGATGTTTCTAACCCTCTCTCCTCCATTCCTCTCTCTGAAATCAATAAAATAAAATGTAATAAAAAAGAGGAAGATCTCCCGGGTCCTGCTGAGTTTCCGTATTGCTGTAAACTTTAATTTTTAACAGACCCACACCACACAAAACAGAACTTAGGCAGCTGTCTTTGTAGTGAATAACTGTGGCTTTCTTCTCTGCCCAGTCCTCTCCTGTCATAGGACACAACCCAGGAGCATTCAGCATTGCAGGAATTTCACTTATGTATTTGTGGAAAGTAGAATCTCAGAATAATAAAGATTTTTGGGGACTAAACTTATTATTTTATCCTTCCATTATTCCATTAAGCAATATCTAAAATTACATAATGGCATAGTAGAATTTGAAGTAGAAGTATATTAATTCAGGGTAGCTTTGCATTTGTTACTATCAATAAAATGTAGATAAAGCATGTTTTTCATCATGTGTTTTACTGGAAAATGTCCTATCGCAGTGTTTTTAACATTGGGCAGAGTTATAAATCGCAGATTAGTGTTGATTGCCACTCATGTATCCTGGTCAAGCAGCTCTTTGTGTGTTTTTTCATCTGTCAGATGAAGATAAGGACCTTTCTACTCCAAGAATAGTGTGATATCAGATAGTAAGAGCATGCTTTGCAAAGTCCTATATGATATGGTAAGCAGTAGATTTTTTCCCCCCAAATTTTTAAATTATTTTAAAAGTACAATATTTGAAGAACTCTGTAATTTGATCCTTCTCTTAATAGCACAACCTTGGTGCCACTTTTTGTTCTAAAGTAATAGGTTTGCATGTGTCTGCCTTCTTAAAAAAGAGCAATCTTGTATATTGAGTCAAAATCCGTTGGAGATGTAAAGGAAAGATAAATTTTGAGCATGAAATCTTTTATCTCATGTCCAGTCCTAATCTTTTTCGTTAGCATTTAACCCACTATACTTATCTTCTTCCTGAAAGCTTCATTTTCTCCTATTCTTGTCTCTTCTTCCTCTATTCCCAGCTTTCTTTTTTCCCTTTAGTACCTCTCTTCTCTTAGACCTAGGGGAGAGGAAAGTGATGGACTCTGTACTTTAAGTACTGACCTTGATGGTTATGGAGACTGTGTTGTACAGGGGCAGACCAAAAATGAGTTACTTGTGTACTCAGGCCACACGATCAGCTACTCTGCTTTGTGAGTCAGCTCTGTGTGTATGTCCTTAATCTCACAGTTTATGTTGCTGTGGAATGGGAGATGTGTGTTTATAGCATTATTCTTAGGGTCAGAGGGGTTAAATCTAAATTGGGATCCTGTTTAAATTAGGAATGTTTAACCTCTTATTATATTTTTTTCTAGGGCAGGAGCGGTTTGGCAACATGACCCGAGTCTACTATAAAGAAGCTGTTGGTGCTTTTGTAGTCTTTGATATATCGCGAGGTTCCACATTTGAGGCCGTCTTAAAATGGAAAAGTGACCTGGATAGTAAAGTCCATCTTCCCAGTGGCGGCCCTATTGCTGCTGTTCTCTTAGCTAATAAATGTGACCAGAAAAAGGAAGGTAGCCAGATTCCTGCCCAGATGGACCAGTTCTGCAAAGAACATGGCTTCACTGGATGGTTTGAAACCTCCGCAAAGGTGAGATCTGTTTTGCCTGGGTATCCGCTCTGCTGTGAGCTTGTAAATATAAAGCTTTTAGGTGGACTTAGGTGAGTGCTGGTTGGAAGCCTGGAAAAAAGTTCAGTCAACAGCAGCAATGCTTAATGCTTTCAAAATTGGTTTGTGGGAGATGAACAGGAAAGATTTCACATTAAAATGAAAATGAGCTCTTATTCAGAGTAAATAACAAATGCCATTTTCTGTGAGCTGAGTCTTTAAAGGAAGTCTCATGCACCTAGAGTTTATGGGATGTAGCACAAGCATTTTTTAAATTTTTCCAGAAGGCTAACAAACCTAGGACCATGTCCCTGGTGAAGATGTAATTCATGTGCAAGGCTAGCAAAGGCATTGAAAGAGTCAGAGAATGAATTTGGATGATATTTGACGAGTTTTATATTAACTGTGTATGAAATAATTTGAATAAGAAGAAAGTATCAATATTTGTAACATGTTTCTTCATGAATAGTAGAGTGAGAATTTTTCTTTGACCCATATGGGAAGCTGGATAAAATGTTTTTTTGATCCTTCATGGTGTGGTAGCTCAGTTGGTTAGTTGTCCCAATATGCTAAGGTTGCAGGTTCGATCCCTGGTCAGGGCACATACAAGCATCAACCAATGAATGCATAAATAAGTGGAATAAGTTGATGTTTCTCTCTCTCTCTCCCTCCCTCCATCCCAGTGATGGCGAACCTATGACACGTGAACTCATTTTTTTGGTTGATTTTTCTTTGTTAAATGTCATTTAAATATATAAAATAAATATCAAAAATATAAATCTCTGTTTTACTATGGTTGCAAATATCAAAAAATTCTACATGTGACACGGCACCAGAGTTAAGTTAGAGTTTTTCAAAATGCTGACACGTTGAGCTCAAAAGGTTCACCATCACTGTCCCATGCAGTGGGCATTCTTGTTTTGTTGATGGTTTCTTTGGCTGTGCAGAAGCTTTTTATTTTGATGTAGACCCATTTGTTTATTTTCTCTTTAGTTTTCATTATGACAAACAAACTCAAAACCATAAGTTTGGTGTAATCCTAGCACAATTCCTGGTTTTAGTATGCCTTCTGTGAATTTCCTATTTATATATTTTAAAAAAGCATTGTACTTACTAATCACCTACGTACTACCAGGTTGTTTTTAGCTTCACCCAAAACTCACTCTAAAAGTGGAAGATTGTTTGGTGCCTTTTATGATCAGAATAACATTGAGTGACGATGGAGTCATGGGGAAAAATAGTGTCCACTGGAGGTTAAACAGAGAGGTAAACGTAGAAATAGATCTCGATGTGCATATGGATACACACAAGTATCTCCTGAATGTCTGTTGAGAGGGCTTAGAAGCAATGACACCACAGAACCAATAGCTTACAGAGTTCTCAGTCATTTTAAATGCTGCTGTTCTCCAATAAAAAGAACCAGGGTTTCCTGGAGAAATGACTGGTTTCAGGACCATGGGACAAGCAAGTGAAGACATGCCTGAGATATTTTGTGGTGCCAGAAAGTAAGAAACACAAAGTGTGATTGGAGACATATCACAAAGGCACAGGAGCCTGCCTATAGGAGCCTCCATATCTAAGACAATTTGAGCAACAAAGTAAACAACATTGTAATATTATGTACACAGAATAAAATAATAATCCATGATATGAATAAATAAGTGGTAGAGAAGAGAATTGTAGAATTACAGCTGATAAATGTAGAAGGAATTATGGAAATAGAAAATCATCATTAAACACTACAGCAATAATTGTTTTAGGGAAGAATTGATTGAAGCTAAAATTAATGGAAAAAAGTATGGTGAAACAGAATATTCACATATTTTACTTACTAAGGACCTAGGGAAGAAGAGGAATCTTTCAGGGAAAAACCTGAGAGATAGAACTTTAAGCAAGTGGGCCTCATACACTGACAAAGACATCACTCATGCCTTATTCCTGTCCAAAATGCATAAGGAACTTAATGACAAGGAAGCATCAAGCAGACCCAAATTAAGGGATATTCTCTGGCCAGTACTCTCTGAGAATGTCAAGTTCATGAAAGTAAGGAGACTAAGGAACTGTTCCAGAGTAAAGGAGACAGGAGACATGACCACAAAATTCAGCTGCTCACCTGGACAGTTGGTATAATTTGAATAAGGTTGATAGAATAATGCTGATAATACTATTATCTAATTTCCTGATTTTGATAGTTGTACTCCATTTATCTAAGATGTTAACATTTGAGGAATATGGTTGAAGGGTGTTTAGGAATTTTTACTATTATTGCAATGTTTTTGTAAATACAATTATTTTAAAATATTAAGTTAAATATTTTAAAAATCACAGATTTTGCTATGTGTTACTGATTGTCTACTTGATGACAACTTATAAATCTATTACACAAATGTGATAGGTAGTGATTCCTTAGGATAGTGTTAATGGACATCACACCTACAACATTGTTTCAGGTTAATTTACATATGACATCTAAAGTTAATAATTCACACTAACAATACAGGAGAGGGGGCATGAGGACTATATAAATCAACTAAGTCCAGGGCCTGTCTCGTGCTGCCTGACATGGAACTGGGCTGATCAGAGGTTTAAGCAGACCAGGAAGAGCCTCTGGACAGGGAAAACTCCTGCAAGGATTGATGAATAGCTCCTCACTTGTACATTACCGTTTACCCATACCTTAAAGCAGTGGTTCTCAACCTTCTGGCCCTTTAAATACAGTTCCTCATGTTGTGACCCAACCATAAAATTATTTTCGTTGCTACTTCATAACTGTAATGTTGCTACTGTTATGAATTGTAATGTAAATATCTGATATGCAGGATGGTCTTAGGCGACCCCTGTGAAAGGGTCCTTCGACTGCCAAAGGGGTCGCGACCCACAGGTTGAGAACCGCTGCCTTAAAGGGAAAGCACAAGGCCACAAAATATACCTAGTAATGGTTAAAGTTAATCCCAACTTTTCCCACTCTCTACTTCCCCATAGCAGCAATTTTCCATAGAAACTATAACCAGATATAACAGATATAAGCTTAACCTCTAGAGATGGTTGGAGTCTCTTCTCCTTCTCTCATGAGACTCCACAAGAGAAGGAAACACGACTGCTCTGTGGAGGGGCTTTTCCTGCTTGTCCTCTCTGCTCATAAAACCTGCTTTTCCACGTTAACCTCTTCTCTGTCTGGCTCGTGTCTTTAATTCTTACCTGTGCGGAGCCAAGAACCCCTCTGGCATCACTCAGAGATGGGGGAGCAACATGATGGATTTATCCTATTTTAATATGGTGTGGCCGCTTGACGTTTTTCTTCATAATGTATCCAGAATACTTGAATTAGATGTTCAAGGGCAGGGATGTTTTTCATTTCATTGCTTCCATTTATGTGAGTGGCAACCCAGAGGGGGGTGAATATTTATTTGCAACCATCAAAATAGTTGTTTGAACCGCAGTGGCAAAAAGTTTAAAATAGGAACCTCCTAAAGGGTGATCTTTTGTAAAAAGAAGAGGGTCCATAGGCACATTACTCAGTAGCACTGAACTCTTGGCTAACACTGTAGTATTGGAGAAGCTGATAGCTGGGTACTTACAGTGTCCCCAATGAAGAACTTTCCTAGTTCCTGTGAATATTCTCCAAGTGTTATTCTGTGGATTAATCCTCAGAATTGATCCTGTTCCTTATTTCTGCTCTACAGGACAACATCAACATAGAGGAAGCAGCCCGCTTCCTGGTGGAGAACATTCTCATGAACCAGCAAAGCTTTCCCAATGAAGACAACGATGGGGACAGAATTAGACTGCACGAGAAGGCCTTGCCAGCAGAGAGCAAATCCCAGTGTTGCTGACGTGGCTACAGCTCCTCTCCTGCTTTCCAGATGCAGCCTGACTTGATTTCTCCATTTGGAGCAAATTCCTGAGAAAGGATTGAGGTGGTGGATGCCCTGCTCTGTGATCTTCCCAGAGCTGTGCTTAACGTGCCCGTGAAGGCACTCTGGGAGCCTTAGCTGAAGTGGGTGTCGGTGTCTATCCTGAGCATGGCTCTACACCTTAGAGTGAGCACTTGGGCTTCTCTTGTTGTTGCTGCTGCCGTCAGGTGCAGGATAATGTTTACATCCTTCTTAACATCTTTGAAAATGACAATGCTCAGGATTTGGTATGAGTTTCAAGTTGTGGCTCTTAGTGTAAGCACTGGGGTGGTAATAAACTTTCCCAGCAGTCTTAGAGTAATTGTACAAGCCTCTATTTTTGTATTCTATCTTCACTTTTGAGGGAGGCTTTTAGACTGTTAGCCACATAAGGCTTGAAGTTTCTGTTTAGCAAGGTTTTCCCCCTCAAAACTTCTAACTGGAGCTAGTTTTATCAGATCTACAACAGTCATGGTTAAGGAAAGAAGTTATTCAAAGATTAGATCCAAGTTTCCATAGTATGAATTGTGAGAGAAACAAGGTCGTGTGGTTTTATATAAAGTTCTGGGCACTTAGAATATAATACACGAGGAAGGTACATCTCGCTCACAATATTTGTATTACCATTCAATCCAATTAAGAACAGAATAAATATTTTGACTGATGTCTTTGTTTTGAATTAATGTAGCTCTACCAGGTAATATGGGGTATATTTTTATGCCTTAGAAAACTTTGTCTGTTTACTTTTACTTTTATTGTTAAGGAATTAATGATAATTATGTGAAAGGTGCAACTTCTCTTTTTCAGAGGGATATTTAAAGGTGTCTGTGACATAATCCAAAGCTAATGTGAAATGAGGTATGAAAAAAATGTCTTACGCATTATTATGAACTTGGATAGGAATGATCCATGCATTTATTAATAGCAGGGGAAAAAAGCTAGCACAGAATTACACTTGATCTGAGAGGCACAGAATTATACTTGATCTGGGAATAAATAGTGGTCATGGTCCGTAAAATGTAGCTCATTCTTCTCACCAACTGAGCTTTGCCTGGGAATCACAAATACGTTTACACTAGAGGCCCAGTGAACGAATTCGTGCACGGCCAGGGGGAGGGGCCTTGGGTGGTTGACAGGCCTGTCCTGCGCCCTGGTCGAACTCCAGTCGAACTCCTGGTCAAGGGGACAATTTGCATATTACCCTTTTATTATATAGGATGTTACATTTTTAAGTAACTCTTTGACCTTTTCTGACACGTATTCAAGGTCCTTGAGAAAGCTGGCAGTGGCTTATTTAGCTTTCAAACCAATTTATATACATAAAGAGAGAAAGAACCTACAAGTTTCAAATGAAATACTCTCAGAAAGGGTGGGGAGGAGGCAGGAAGAATTAAGCCTTATTTTTAATTTGTATTTTCCATTACTATCAACCCAGGATAAACATTTGCTTATGTGTACAAGGGAGAATATAGAGAAGCCCATCATTTGCATATACATGCAAAAAAACAAAAGTTAACAGTAGCAATAGTAAATAACAATAACTAAATGCTTAGCTATAGGGGGAAAATAAAATGCACAAGTGTATGTTATTAAAAAACAAAGTTTAGCCAAGTAAATTGGAAGGTCTAATTGTCTGTATTAAACAATCATGAGTCCAGCAGCATCCCATTGAGCAAGTAGAAGAGTTCTCTAAAGGGCTATAAAAAGGGACAGTTTCAGTAAGAAAGGGAGCTATTAACAAAAGAAGAGAAAGGATCATTTTTAGACCAAAACATTTTGGGGGAGTGGTGGATAGCCAGAGTTTTTTTTATATGCAAATGGCCTCTTTTTTCAATGGTAGATGGGGGTTGGGGATGCGAAGGCCCAGGTCACACATTACCTCATGGACCAGAGAATTTCAGAGTGGTTAACAAAGATTACCTTTCTGAGAGGGACTGAAATAGCAATAGGTCAGGTATTAAATCTAAGTTTTGTGTCATAGGCTTTAGCATAAGTGATGGTATTTCGGGCCTGTGGTTTGCTCTTTAACAATACCCATACAAGGAGATACTGTGCAGTAGTATAGTAGCATTTAAATAAAAATGTGTGTTGAAAATTAAAGGCTGTGTGAGCCATTCAGAAAGATAAATACCAAATTCCTTATTGGAATTACCTCAAGTAAAGGCTAGAATTGTGGGTGTTGGTCAAAGCTGACTTGGGCTTTTTAGATAAGGTTTACATTTTTATGGTACAGTTTCATTTTAAATCTATCAGTATATTCCCTGCACTGTCACTGAAATCAAAAGGAGCCTTCCAATTGGGAACATAATACTTTTAAAATTTAAAAAACACTTTTTTTCCTCATTTATGTATTGGTCTTCCTTTACAATCAACACTTTTAAGGTTTTTTAAAAATTCTTTATTGTTTAAAGTACTA
>NW_006296048.1:0-9354 GCF_000327345.1 Myotis davidii
AAAAAAAAAAGAGAGAGTACCGTATTAGACTGCATTCTCACCAGCTGAAGACACAAAAACCAAATAGAAAATGCACTCTTGCCAAAGAAATACAGAATTATGATTTACAATTGCTAAATCTTTGAGATCTCTGGTTATGAGCAAGATAAAAGATAAGTACACCAACAATTTTGTGAGTTTCAGCCTTGTTATTCATATACAACAGAAGGGTAGGGTCAGCTTCTCTTGGAAAAATCAAAATCTTACCAAGGGCATGAAAAATACAAAATACTGGCAACAGTGACATTGTGACCAAAGCATACAGTCAGATAATAGCTCATGAGTCAATCAGATTAAACAAGCATGAAAATATTTCTAGACATCGTATGAGGCTTTCCTATAAAAAGTATTTTATAAATAACACATGAAATCAAGAGAGTGTCCTATTTCAACATTAAATTCACAGTATTTAATACATTATCCCTGGCTATTTCCATGTGGGGCTACCCGGTCCACATTTCTGACTATAAGATCAATCAAATTGATTAAGCAATGAAATTCAGAATACCGCTTTCTCACCCAACAAGGAAAATCTCAGAACAAATTCAGGCTATGCTTCAGATTGTCAACTGACTGCCTAGACTCCCATAAAATAAAAAAAATCTGAATTATAAAGTTCATCAGACACCAATTGCAAATTTGGGTGAAATTTAGTTAATTGATGGGAATTTCTTTGTCATGTATATTCTTCATATAAGCTATACTCTCTGAGGACCTTTCAGTTTTATTTTCCATTTAAATAATTATTTTTTAAAAAGTTAACAGAAGCATATTCTAGGTCATCTTATTGGTATGTTATTTCACTGTCTCCATTTGAGTTTACAAATATGAGGCATCAAGAAATGTTACTTTCACTGTCTATTCACTTCCACGTCTTTTAATGAAAATAGAAGGCAGTTGGACTTGCTGCATAAACGATGCATTGATGAAGCATACACAGGTCCAAGATCACCACATACAGACCTGCAAAAGAACTGCAAGACCGGACTAAGAAAAGTAGAGGCAGCCCCTGGCTTGTAGATTCAGGCAAATAATCTCAAAGGAACCTGCCACACAGCAGCCACCATATTTATGATTTGTGAAAGAGTTTAGATTAAAAACACGCACATTACTGACCATATTATATTAATGTCTCTCATTTGGATGTAATGGTTTTGCTGTTATGTTTATATTTAACCTGTAAAGATGTTTGGTTTTACAGTTGTATACTGGCTGTAAGCAGAATGAGTTTAGTCCTATTTTATTTTTATACATTTAAGTAACATTTTAATCAAAACAATTGAATTCTATACGGCAGAATCGAAAGACTTTCCTTTTAAGAGTCTCTACACTACTCAAGTCTAAGAAACACTTTTCTACAGTTTTCTCTCTGACAGAAAAAGACAACATAGGTGATGCCATTATTTCTAAGTCAAATTTATATTAAATTCCCAGTTGGTGAAGAAGTACTTCACAGATGCACTAAGTCCCCACTTTTTGGATTAGAAATATAACCATTTAATGGCATCTTACTCTCTGCAAACAAACAAACAAACAAACAAAGCAAACAAACCTAAATGTACATTTCTCTGATCCCTTTTTAAAAAAATTATCTCTCCCTTGAGTTGTAAATGTCTTAGAAATGCTCTAGGATATGATTGCAGGAGGGAGAGGCAGGGTGGGTGGAGGTGGAAAGAGTATAGAGGGAATGAATAGTGATGGAAAAAAATAAAATGAAAAAAATGTGTGTATTTTTTTAAAATAAAAGAAATGCTCTAGATCAAATACCTTTTGGGGGGGACAAATGCATAGAACTGTACAATCCCAACCACTCGCCTGCCTGCCTGATTGCCCCTAACTGCTTCTGCCTGCCAGCCTGATCACCCCTAACCACTTCCCTGCCAGCATGACTGATGCCTAACTGCTCCCCTGCTGGCCCAATCACCCCTAACTGCCCTCCCCTGCTGGCTCGGTTGCTCCTAACTGCCCTCCCCTGAAGGCCTAGTTGCCCCCAATGGCCCTCCCCTGCAGGCCTGCTCCCCCAACTACCCTCCCCTGAAGGCCTGGTTTCCCCCAACTTCCCTCCCCTGCCAGCCATCTTCTGGCTGTGGGTGCCACCATCTTTGAGGATGTGGCAGTCAATTAGCATATTCCCTTCTTATTGGCTGTGGGCACTGCCATCTTTGAGGGTGGGGCAGTCAATTAGCATATTCCCTCCTTATTGGCTGTGGGCACCAGTGGGTTAGCAATGAGATCAAGAAATAAATAAAAAACTTCCTGGAAACAAATGAAAATGAACACAGAACAACCTAAAATCTCTGGGACACAGCAAAAGCAGTCCTTAGAGGGAAGTTATTAGCACTACAGGCATTCCTCAAAAAACAAGAAAAATCAGCAATAAACTATTTAATCCTACAAATTAAAGAACTAGAAAGAGAAAAACAACAACAAAAAGTCCAGAGTAAGTAGAAGGAAGGAGTTTTACCAAACATTCAAAGAAGAACTAACACCTATATTCCTCAAACTATTTCAGAAAATCCAAGAGGCAGGACACTTCCAAACTCTTTTTATGAGGCCAGCATTATCCTCATTCCAAAACCAGATAAAGACACTAAAAAGAAAGAGAATTATAGGCCAATATCTCTGGTAAACATACATGCCAAAATCCTCAACAGAATATTAGCAAATCATATCCAGCAATACATTAGAAAGATCATACACCATGATCAAGTGGGGTTTATTCCAGGGATGCAAGGCTAGTACAATATTTGCAAATTAATAAATTTGATACATAACATAAACAAATTGAAAGACAAAAATCACATGATCATATCAATAGATGCAGAGAAAAGTTTCAACAAAATCCAACACCCATTTTTGATAAAAACTCTCAGCAAAGTGAGAATAGAGGGAGCATATCTCAACACGATGAAGGACATAAATGACATACAGCCAACATTATACTCAATGGGCAAAAACTTGCAGGATTGGGTTGAAACTGGCTCTCTGACATCCCTAAGGGGTCCTGGATTGTGAGAGGGAGCAGGCCATGCCGAGGGACCACACCAGTGCACAATTGGGGCCAGGGAGGGATGCAAGAGATTGGCCAGCTGGGGGGGGATCACTGGAGGGCTCCAGGGCATGTCCGGCCCGTCTTGCTCAGTCCTGATCGGCCGGATTCTAGCAGTAAGCTAACCTACCAGTTGGAGTGTCTTCCCCATGGTGGTCAGTGCACATCATAGTGACTGTTTGACTGTCTGCCCCCTGGTGGTCAGCACATGTCATAGCAAGCAGTTGAACAGCCTTAGCATATCATTAGCATATTATGCTTTGATTGGTTGAATGGATGGCTAGACGACTGGACACTTAGTATATGAGGCTTTTAGTATATAGGACTAGAGGCCCATTGCACGAAGAGATTCATGCAATAGGCCTTCACTTCCCCTGGCTGCCAGCACCAGTTTTCCTCCAGCATCCAGGACCCAGGCCTTCGCTCCAGCCAGAGCCTTCAGTCTTCGTGGCTCCAGACCGAGCCTTTAGTCTTCGTGGCTCCGGACAGAGCCTTCAGTCTTTGCTCTGCTGCTTCGCCCCTATGTATGCAAATTAACCGCCATCTTTGTTTGGTTAATTTGCACACTCACCTGATTGGCTGGTCAGTGTAGCGGAGGGATGGTTAATTTACATGTTTGTCTATTATTAGGTAAGATATTGATCTCACAGAAAAACAAAGTAAAAAAACAATCCTGTTTACCATTGCACCAAAAAAATTAAGATTCCTGGAATAAACTTAACTAAGGAGGTAAAAGACCTGTACTAGGAAAACCACATGATGTTGAAAAAATAAATAGAGGAAGATAGATGGATTGATAGAATCTACATCATTAAAATGTCCTTATTACCCAAAGCAATCTATAGATTCAATACAATCCCCATTAAAATACCAACGGAGTATTTCACAGATCTAGAACAAACTCTCCAAAAAAATTCATCTGGAATTTCAAAAAACCCAAATAGCTGCAGCAGTCCTGAGAAAAAAAAGAACAAAGTTGGAGGAATCACAATACCAGATATCAAGCTATATTAAAAAGCCACTGTTTTCAAAACTGCATGGTACTGGCACAAGAAAATACATATAGACCAATGGAACAGAACAGACAACTTAGAAGTCGACCCAAGCCATTATACTCAATTAATATTTGACAAAGGAGGCAAGAGCATACAATGAAGTCAAGATAGTCACTTCAATAAATGGTATTGGGAAAATTGGACAGATACATGCAAAAAAATGAAACTAGACCACCAACTTACAACATACACAAAAATAAACTCAAAATGCATAAAGGACTGAAAGCATAAATATCTTAGAAGAAGCCATAGACAGGAAAATAGCAGACATATGTCATAGCAATATCTTTACTGATACAGCTCCTAGGATAATGGAAACTAAGGAGAAAATAAACAAATAGAACTACATAAAATAAAAATCTTCTGCACAGCAAAAGAAACCATCAACTACACGAAAAGGGAGCCCAATGTATCGGAGAACATATTTGCCAAAAATTAAAAATGGAACTCCCATTTGACCCAGTAATCCCACTTCTAGGACTATATCCCAAGAAACCAGAAACACCAATCAGAAAGGATATATGCACCCCCATGTTCATAGCAGCACAATTTACAACAGCTAAGATTTGAAAACAGCCTAAGTGCCCATCAGCATATGAGTGGATTAGAAAGCTGTGGTACATCTACACAATGGAATATTATACTTCTGTAAATAAGAAAGAACTCTTACCCTTTTGAACTGCATGGATAGACATGGAAAGTATTATGCTAAGCGAAATTAGCCAGTTGGAGAAAGATATATATCACATGATGTCACTCACTTGTGGAATATAATAACATAAACTGATGAACAAAAATGGAGCCACAGGAAAAAAAGTATTTTAGAATATAATACAAATAATCCTGTATTTGTAGATTTTTAATATTTCCTACAACTTTTGTAATATTATACTATGTTAGTACAGTTTGGTAACATTATTATATTTAAATTATTTTTCTTGAAATATTAATGTTTATTATATATAATATTAATGCAGCAGCTAAATAACACATAGATGCTATAGATGACATAATTGCATTACATGTGTCATCTTACAAGGGTATTGTAGACCAACTGTACCAGTGTGAGACATGGAAACTTATTAGAAATGCAAATTGTAGGCTCCACTCCAGACCCAATGTATCAAAACATGGAGGAGGGTTAATTAATCTGTGTTCAGGTGATTCTGATGCATGCTAAAGCTTCAGAAGCACTAGTTTTAAATGAAACTTGTTCAAAGTCCAGCTTCCATATAGATCAACGATGATATAAAACCATTATAAGCAAAAGCAATAACAAGAGGGAAATTTATTATAGGCAATCTCAAGAAACAAGAGAATTCCAAGTAAATAACTTAACATTACATCTTAAAGAACTAGAAAAAGAAGACATCCCAAAGTCAGCAGAAGAAAGGAAATAATAAAAATTATAGCAGAATTGAATGAAATAGAGAACAAAAAGACTATACAAAATATTAATAAAACAAAGATCTGGTTCATTGAAAAAGATTATTAAAATTGACAAACCCTGGCTAGACTAAGAAAAAAAATGTGTAAAGTCCCATATAAACAAAATCAGAAATGAGAGAGAAGTCACCACAGACATACAAAGGATCATACTAAAATATTATGAAAGACTAGATGTCACCAAATTCAATAACCTAGAAGAAATTGATAACTTTTAGAAATATATAACCTTCCTAGACTAAGTCATGAAAAATTAGAAAATCTAAATAGACTGATCAGCACTGAGGAAATTGAAACAACCATCAAAAACTTACCAAAAAATAAAAGTTCAGGAACAGATGGCTTCACCAGTGAATTCTACCAAATATTCAAAAAAGATTTGAAACCTATCTTTCTCAAACTCTTCCAAAAATTGAACAAGAGGCAATACTTTCTAACACATTTTATGCGGCCAATGTAACCCTGATACCAAAACCTAGCAAGGATAACATAAAAAAATGAAAACTACAGACCAATATCTCTGATGACTACAGATGAAAGAAATCCTAAACAAAATACTAGCAAATCAAATACAACAGTACAACCAAAAAATAATACATCATGATCAAGTGGGGTTCATTCCAGGGGCAAAAGAATGGTTCAACATATACAAATTAATTAATATAACATAACACATTAACAAAAGAAAGGATAAAAATAATATGATCTTATCAATAGATGAAGAAAACGCATCTAATAAGATAAAACATCCATTTATGATTCAAACACTCAGTAAAATAGGAATAGAAGTAAAGTACCACAACATAATAAAGGCCATAAACCCTCAGCTAATATTATATACAATGGTGAAAAACTGAAAGCTTTCCTCTTAGATCAGGAACAAGATAAGGATGTCCACTCTCACCACTCTTATTCAACATAGTTCTGGAAGTCCTAGCCAGAGCAATAAGGCAAGAGAAAAAAATAAAAGGCATGCAAATAGGGAAGGAAGAAGTAAAACTGTCACTTTTTGCAGATGATGTGATTCTGTATACAGAAAACTCCAAAACTTACCAATAAAATACAACTATTAGAAATAATAAACAAGTACAATAAAGTTGCAAGTTACAGAATCAATGTACTGCCTTTCTGTATACTAACAACAAAATTTTAGAAAAAGAAGGGGGAAAAATTCATTTTGCAATTGCAACCAAAATAATAAAATACCTAGGAATAAACTTAACAAAGAACATGAAAGACCCATATACTGAAAATTACAAAGCATTATTAAGAGATTGAAAAAGACACAACAAAATGAAAAAATATCCTGTGTTCATGGATTGGAATAATCAACCCAGTTAAAATGGCCATATTACCAAAAGCAAAATACAGATTTAATGCAATCCCCATCAAAATCCCAATGTCATGTTTAAAAGAAATAAAAAGAGAAATAATCAGATTTCTTGGAACCATAAAAAACCCCAATAGCCAAAGAAATCCTGAGAAAAAAAGAATGAAGGTGGAAGTATCATATTACTTGACTTCAAATTATACTACAGAGCTACGATAATCAAAACAGCATGTTATTGGCAGAGAAACAGACACACAGAGCAATGGAACAGAATAGAACCAAATGTATATGGACAAATACACAAAGGAGTAAAGATAGTCTCTTCAATAAATGGTACTGGGAAAACTGGAAAGCTACATGCAAATGAATGAAACTGAATTACAGTTTGCCCCCATGTTCAAAAATTAATTCAAAATGGATCAAAGACCTAACTATAAGACAGGAAACAATAAGTTACATAGAAGAAAATATAGGTACCAAACTTATGCACCAGGTAATAGAGAACATTTTATGAATTTGACCTCAAAGGCAAGGGAAGTAAAAAAAAAATAAATAAATGAATGGGACTATATCAAACTAAAAAGCTTCTGCACAGCAAAAGAAACTGAGAACAAAACAAAGAGGCAGCCAACCAGATGGGAGATGATATTTGCAAACAGAAACTCCAACAAAGGTTTAATTTCCAAAATATCTAAAGAACGCATAAAACTCAACACCAAACAAACAACCAAATCAAAAAGTGGGCAGAGGACCTGAAAATACACCTCTTCCAAGAAGACACAAGAACAGCCAATCCTATCTAATAAGGATGGAATATGCAAATTGACCATCACTTCACAACAAAGATGGTGACGCCCACACGCAATAAGGAGGGAATATGCAAACTGACTCAACAAAGATGGTGGCAGCCAGGTCGGGACGCTTGCATTGTTGCTATGGTGACATGTAGTCAGCATTATACTACTTTGAGATACACTGATACATAAACAGACATGCATCTGTGGCTATTAACAAACAAGTTGAAAATTGGCTATACTGTACACCTCATTCACTAATTCTTTCATCATATAAAATCATGTCACCAAAAAAAGTGGCCCTTCTAAACAAATCATAATTAGAATAAGTCATGTCAGTCACCATCTATTTAATTACCACAACTAGAGGCTCTCCTAATAATAAAGGCAAATACAGCTTTAGTACAAGAGCCATCATTTCAAGTTTGCTTTTTATTTGAGTTATAAACTAAAGGTTAGTTCTCTGGTCTAAAACCATTTTAAGAACAAGATGAAATATGTTGGCATTATTAGAAAGCTATCAAAATCTCTGCTGCTCTTTCCACTAGGCTTCAATTTGTGTAAAAATACTTTCAGACACAACAGCTCTTTTAAGGTCATTAATAAAAGGCAGTCCTGGTTTAGGGACTGATGAGCAATCTACTCCCTTGTCAAAAACTGTATCAAATTGATTTGAAAGCAATATCCTGATTGCTTCTAGAACCTACCTGTCTACAAGTGAAGGTTTGGAATTCCGCGACTTCTTTACTTGGGCGTACACAGCATCCATCATATGTCCTTCTCTTGGGCTTTGGGGTCTGGCATTGAGAGCCATGGAACCCTCATATGAAGAAATTCCCCCATACATCAACTCATCATCACAGCCAAGTGTCCGATGATAATCTTGAATTTCAGCATAGTCACGTTCCCGAGCTTGTCGTTCTCTAAATTCTCGAGTTTTGGCTTGAATCCTGTAAAATTAGAGCAAAGTTGAAATAAGAAAAGTTATGTCTTCTCTAAGAACTGCATATAGAAACATTCATCAAACTATGTTGTAAAATACATTTTATTTCATGCAGTATATGAAAATTTATGGTATAAACAATGTTATATTCATTTCAGACTATCATGGATGCTCAGAAATAATGTTAGATAGCTTTTGTTAATGTGAGTACTGTATAGTCATGATGTACACCTTAATTTAAATTGTCCCTTATTAAGTAGATTTAAAAATCCACAAAGAACAGACAGTTTTAGGCATCTAATTAGGTTTTCCTCATGAACTCCTGTAAGGCAAGAAGTGATTCTTAAAAAGTCACTGCCCCTGCCACAAACACAAACTATCCTATCTAATAAAGAGGTAATATGAAAATTGACTGTCACTCTGTCACAAAGATGGTGGTGCCCAAGGCCACAAGATGCTGGTGCCCAGGCCCCTCAGCCCTGCCAGAGTCCCCCAGTCCTTTCAGCCCCACCTGGGGGTGGTGGTGGCAGGCACACAGTGTGGGCATACCTGACCTCAGCCCCCCAGCAGCCCAGGGCCAGCCAGAGGCGCAGGCAAGCCTTGGATGGAGGCTGCCCAGCTGCCCAGGATGGGTCCAAGGCGCAGGCAAGCCTTGGGTGGCGGTTGCCCAGCTGCCCAGGGCCACCCGAGGCTCAGAG
>NW_006296048.1:9558-14954 GCF_000327345.1 Myotis davidii
CATTTGATTACAACTTCTAATACTTTCCAAAATGTATTATAACTATAGCCTCGAAATCCATTTATATTCACAAGTACAAAGTCATAAAACATTAAGTATATTTAAGATGTTTCCTCAAATTTCACTTTTAAAAGACATTTAAAGCATAAATAAATGGTACACACGTAATATACACACACACACACACACACACACACACACACATATATATGCATACATTTATGTCTGAGCACAATAATGTATATGTCTTACTCATTATAAATATATCATACACATTCAATATAGTGATAGGACTTAAACACAATCTACAACATGATTATTAGGAGCAAAAGATCAATAAAATTTGGCTGTGTTATAACTAAGAAAGTGACCTTAAATGACTACTTCCATTTAGAATGAATTGAAACATTTCCTAAGATTTTATTAAGCTACTTGGTATAAAGTTCTCTTCAACTAAGGAGATATTGATATAAGTTATTCTAAGTCAATCTTACTTAGCTAAAAATAGAATTTTGATAATTTTTCATTATTTTTGCTGCAAAAATATTTGATAATGTTTAATGGGGAAAATACAAATGTAAAAATATATTTTAAAATGATCTCATTTAATAAAACAATATTTTAGACTGAGTTTAATGTTTTATTGCAAAATTATTTACTTCTTCCATATCTGAAATAAACCACTGCTTGCATAAATGACAGATAAATATATATTCAAAATAATACAGAAAAGATATAAACATGAGATAAAGACAGTACATAAATGAAAAAAGGAAATCACAGGAGAGAACCCTGATACCTGAGGTCTGAAAATGGAGGCTGCATAGAGAGGGGCAGGGGTGCAAAAGGGCTGGCCGGGTGCCCACAGTCAGCAAGTGAAATCCCAGAGAGATCTCAGCTGTGTGTGTGTGGGCGGTGCCACTGAGAACTCTGGGATTTAATCCCCAAGCTGGGCTCCCCAGCAGAGCACCAAATCTGAGGAGGGTAACCACATAACATCTAGCTGCAAAAAGTAGCAGAATGCTGTCTGCCAGGGAGTGGCAGCTGAAAGTTCAGGCACCCTCTTGAAGAGCCGACGCACAAAAATGCCCTGTGGAGCCACCCACCTTGTGCTCTGACAGAGGGAGGGTAAAGTGAACTGGAGCTGTGACAGCAGAACCCAGAACTGGGGAATCCGGGAATAGAGCTCAGAAGGCAGACACACCAAGTTTCCTGGGCTGAGTCATTCCCTCATGCAGCGGAGGACATCTTTCCCACATAGACATTTGCCTTGTTGGGGGAAGACAGTTGACACACCCTATTGCCCTGAGGCTACTTAAGAGATTAAAAATAACAATTATCCTCTAGTCAGAAGCAACTGTGTCACCCTGTTGAAAAAACTCTAGGATGATTGCTTAGGGGACTTCAAGTCAGGATCCTATTTGTCTGTAAACAGAGGCAGTCTCTGCAGGTTTTGAGTCTTTGCCTTATCCAATTAGTCAGAAATAGTCTTTAACACTGTCCTGCACTAGAGATTAAGAGGTGTAGAGGATGTACCTAAAACAGTGACGGCGAACCTGTGACACGCATGTAAGAGGTGACACGTGAGATCATTTTTTTGGTTGATTTTTCTTTGTTAAATGACATTTAAATATATAAAATAAATATCAAAAATATAAGTCTTTGTTTTACTATGGTTGCAAATATCAAAAAATTTCTATATGTGACACAGCAGCAGAGTTAAGTTAGGGTTTTTCAAAATGCTGACATGCCGAGCTCAAAAGGTTTGCCATCACTGACCTAAAACATAGTCACAAACCCAAAAAGACAACCAAAATAAGGAGACAAAGAAATGACCCCCAAGTGAAAGAACTAGAGTCCTCTCCAGAAAAAGAGATAAATGAAGCAGAAATAAGAAATTTATCTGAAACAGAGTTCAGAGTAATGATAGTAAAAATGCTCAACAGTATGAAAAAAGATATAGTAACTATGAAAAAGAACAGTCTGAGATAAAAAATGACATAACACAAATAACACATTGGAAGGAATACACAGCAAATTAGGGGAAACTGAGCACAGACTCAGTGAATTAGAACACAGAGTTGAAAATATCACTCAATCATAGAACCAAAAAAAGGAAATAATTTAAAAAAACAGGAGGACAGCTGAAGGGAGCTGTGGAACAACATGAAAGATAACAATATTAGAATAGCAGTGGGTCAGAAGAGGTAGAAAGGGAGAAAGGAATAGAGAACATTTTTGAAGAAATAATGGCAGAAAGCTTCCATAACCTCGTAAAGAAAAAAGTCACACAAGTTCAGGAGGCACAGAGAACCCCAAACAGACCCATGCCCAGACACATCATAATTAAGATGCCAAAAATTAAAGACAAAGAGAGAATTGTAAAGGCCGCAAGAGAAAACTGTTACCTACAAAGGGGTTCCCATAAGGCTGACACCTGATTTCTCATCAAAAACTCTACAGGCCAGAAGGAAATGGCATGAAGTACTCAAGGTAATGAAAAGCAAGGATCTGAAACCAAGATTACTACATCCAGCAAGGCTATCATTCAAAATAGATGGTCAAATAAAGAGCTTCCCAGTCAAAAAAAAAAAAGAACGAAAAAGAAAAGGCTAAAGGAGTTCATCACCACCAAGCATCATTATAAGAAATGCTAAAGGGATTGCTGTAAGGGGTTGCTGAGAAGAAGAAACAGAGAGCAAAACCTAGCCATACAGAATTAAAATGGCAATAAATAAGTACCTCTTAATAGTAACCCTAAATGTAAATGGATTAAATGCTCCAATCAAAAGGCATAGAGTAGCTGAATGGACACAAAAACATGACCCAACTATATGCTGTCTACAAGAGACCCACCTCAAAAAAAAAAAATACCCACAGGATGAAAGTGAAGGATGGGAAAAATATTTTCCATGCAAATTGAAAAGGAGAAAAAAAAAAAAGCTGGAGTAGCAATCCTTATCTGACAAAATAGACTTTAAAATGAAGGCCAACACAAGTGACAACAAAGGTCACTACATAATACTGAAGGGATTGGTACAACAAGAGGATATACCCTGGGTAAACATATATGCACCCAATATAGGAGCACCTAAACATATAAAAAACTTCTAGAGGGTTTTAATGGAGAGGTTGACAACAATACAGCCACAGTAGGGGATTTTCACACCCCACTGACTTCACTGGAAAGATCTTCCAGACAAAAACTTAGCAAGGAAACAGAGACTCTAAAGGACACACAGGATCAGATGGATCTAATAGACATTTATAGAATATTTCTCCCCAATGCAGCAGAATATACAATCTTCTCAAGTGCACATGTATCATTCACAAAGATAGACCACATGTTAGGACACAAAACAAGTCTCTACAACTTCAAGAAGATTGAAATCATCACAAGCATCTTCACAAATCACAGTAGAATGAAATTAGAAATCAACTACAATAAAAACACCCAACAACATACAAACACACTTTCATCCTGTGGGTATTCATGTTATTAAACAAGGAATAGGTTCGCAACAAGATCAAGAAAGAAATAAAAAACTTCCTGGAAACAAATGAAAATGAACACAAGCAACCCAAAATCTCTGGGACAAAACAAAAGCAGTCCTGAGAGGGAAGTTCATAGCACTACAGGCCTACCTCAAAAAAACAAGAAAAATCAGCAATACACTATTTCACCCTACAACTTAAAGAACTAGAAAGAGAACAACAAGAAAAGCTCAGAGTCACGAGAAGGAAGGAAATAATAAAGATTAGAGCATAAATAAATAACATAGAAACTAAAAAAAAAAAAATCAATGAAACCATGAGCTGGTTCTTTGAAAAGATGAACAAAATTGATGAACAGTTAGACAAGACTCATCAAGAAACGAAGAAAGAGGACCCAAATAAATAAAATCAGAAATGAAAGTAGAGAAGCAACCATAGACACCACAGAAATACAAAGGATTGTAAGAAAATCCTATGAACAACTACATGCCAACAAGCTGGACAGTGTGGATGAAATAGACAAATACCTAGAAAAATACAATCTCCCAAAACCGAATAAGGAAGAATCAAAACACCTGAATAGGCCAATAACAACTGATGAAATGGAAGCAGTAATAAAAACAAACAAACACTCCCACAAAAAATAGCCCAGATCCAGACAGCTTCACAGGGAAGTTTTTCCAAACATTCAAAGAACTAACACCTGTACTCCTCAAGGTATTTCAGAAAATCCAAGAGGAAGGAACATTTTCAAACCCTTCTTATGAGGCCAGCATTATCCTAATTCCAAAACCAGCTAAAGACACTAATTTTGATAGCTTTCTAATAATATCCCTGATGAACATAGATGCTAAAATCCTCAACAAAATATTAGCAAATCATATCCAGCAATTTATTAAAAAGATTGTACACCATGATCAAGTGGGATTTCTTCCAGGAATGCAAGACTGGTACAATATTCATAAATCAATAAATGTGATACATCACATAAACAAATTGAAAGACAAAAGTCACATGATCGTATCAATAGATTTAAAAAAAGCATTCAACAAAATCCAACACCCATTTTTGATAAAAACTATCAGCAAAGTGGGAATAGAGGGAGCATATCTCAACATAATAAAAGCTTATATGACAAACCTACAGCCAACATCACACTCAATGGGCAAAACCAGAAACCATTTCCCCTAAGAACAGGAACAAGACAGGGATGGCCACTATTACCACTCCTGTTCAACATAGTACTGTAAGTGCTAGCCATAGTGGTCAGACAAGAAGAAGAAATAAAAGGCATCCAAATTGGAACAGAAGAAGTAAAATTGTCATTATTCCCAGATGACATGATATTGTGCTTAGAAAACCCCAAATACTCCATCAAACCTACTAGACTTAATAAATGAATTCGGCAATGTAGCAGGATACAAAAGTAATACCCAGAAATCTACAGCTTTTATTTATACACCAACCAGAGGCCGGGTGCACGATATTTATGCACTCAGGGCAGGGGGGTCCCTCAGCCCGGACTGCACCTTCACACAGTCCAGGAGCATTCAGGGGATGGCTATCAGTCGGACATTCTTAGCGCTGTCGCAGAGGCCAGAGAGGCTCCCACCACTGCCGCTGTGCTAGCCAGCCATGAGCCTGGCTTCTGTCTGAGCGGCACTCCCCCTGTGGAAGTACACTGACCATCAGGGGGCAGCTCATGCATTAAGCATCTGCCCCCTGGTGGTCAGTGTGTCATAGTGACCGGTCATTCTGCTGTTCGGTCAATTTGCATATTAGCCTTTTATTGTATAGGACTAGGGGCAAGGTGCACGAAATTCGTGCATTGGGTGTGTGTCGGGGGGGGGGGGAAGTGTCCCTCAGCCCAGCCTGCCCCCTCCCACCACCTGGGAGCCCCC
>NW_006296048.1:15325-33900 GCF_000327345.1 Myotis davidii
AGGGCCACCCCTACTTCCTGCTATCACTGGCCAGGGCGGCAAAGGTGCCTGATTCTCTGATCATGGCTTCCCCCCAGCTCTTAGCTCCCCCCTGTGTTTCCGATCACTGTCAGTGGAAGGGGGCTTCTTCCTGCTTTCCCTTTCGCCTCCCTGCATTGTGCCTACATATGCAAGTTAACCGCCATCTTGTTGGCAGTTAACTGCCAATCTTAGTTAGCAGTTAATTTGCATATAGCCCTGATTAGCCAATGAAAAGGGTAGCGTCGTACGCCAATTACCATTTTTCTCTTTTATTAGTGTAGATAATGTCTTATTGTGGGCAAGGCCTCTAATACAATTTTTTTTAGGTAGTTAAAGTAAGGGGCAGAATTTTCACTTGAGCCTGAAGCTAAAATTCCCCTTAGCTCAAAAATCTACATACCACTGAGACACATCTTGGTGAGACTCATTCTGAACCCCCACACTGTTCTGTTATGTGTATAAGTATTGGGAACCATCTTATCTCTTTAGTGAAAGGAACCTTTTGTTATGTTACAATGACTAATTTTATCTCATGAGTTGTGTTTTGGCTTCAAGCCTGTATCCAGTATTCATGCAGCAACTTCAGCTCTTCTGTTCAATATTTACCTGGCATATCTTTTATTTTATTTTCTCTAAATCTTTCTAAATTTTTATGTATTAGATAGGAATAGCCCATGGACACAGACAATAGTCTGGCAAAGGCCTGGAAGAGGCGGGTGCAGGGTGGAGGAGATCAATGGAGAAAAAAAACCTAAAACAAAGGGACATCTATAATACTTTCAACAAAAAAGTGCCCATCAATGGATGAGTGAATTAAAAACCTGTGGTACATCTATATAATGGAATAGTACACTACTATAAAAAAGAAGGAACTCTTACCATTTTCAACAGCATGGAATTACCTGGAGAAGATCGTGCTGAAATAAGCCAGTTGGAGAAAGATAAATATCACATGATCTCACTCATTTGTGGAATATAATGAACAAAATAAATTGATGAACAAAAATAGAGCCAGAAGTAAAAAAATTAGAATATAATAGAAGTAATCCTGTTATTTGCAGATTTTTAATATTTCCTACAACTTTTGTGATATACTATGTTAGTACAGTTTTGGTAATATTATTATACTAAAATACTTCTATTAATGTTTATTATATGTAATATTATTATAATTAAGATAACTTTTCTTTAATAATTGGTGCTTATTGCATATAACATTATTATATTTAAAATAGCTTTTCTTGAGATATTAAAAAAAAAAAAAAAAAAAAAAGCCCCAGCCATTGTTGCTCAGTGGTGGAGCATTGACCTATGAACCAGGAGATCATGATTTAATTCCTCTCAGGGCACATGCCCAGGTTGGGGTAGATTACAGTGTGGGGTATGTGGGAGGCAGCCAATCAATGATTCTCTCTCATCATTGATGTTTGATGTTTCTATCTCTCTGACCCTCTCCATTCCTCTCTGAAATCCATAAAAATATATTTAAAAAGAAAAGAAAACTACAGGATGATATTCCTCATGAATATGTTAAGGATGTAAAAATCCTTAACTAAATATGAGCAAATATAATTTAGTAATATATAAAAAGAATTATACAGCATGACCAAGTGATGCTTATGTAAGGATGTAGGGTTCAATATTCAAGAATCAATCAATATAATAGGATAAAGAAGAAAATCACATGCTTTATTAGTTGATGCAGAAAGAAGTATTTGATAAAATTCAACACTCATCATGACAGAAGCTCTCAAAAAAATTAGTAATAGAAAAGGACTTTCTAATCTTGATAATAAGCATCTACAAAAAACCTTTGGTAATATCATACATATTAGAGAAAGATTGAATGTTTTCTCTTACGATTAGAAAAAAGATAGGAATATCTGTCCATACCACTGTAATCCAGCAATAGCACTGGAAACTCTAGAAAATGCCATAAGCTAGAAAAGGAAATAAATGGCATACAGATTGGAAAGGAAGAAATAAAACCATTTTATTTACAGATGCCACGATTATCTATATAGAAAATCCTCAGGAATCTATAAAAATTTCCTAGAACTAAAAAGCAAATTCAGTAAGATAACAGGATAGGACTTCAATGTACAAAAATCTACTGAATTTCTATAAGCTGACAGAAGCTGAAATGAAAAATACACTGCAATTTATAATCACTTATAATGAAACATATAGATACATAAATATAAAGGCTGACATATATATATGTATATACGTGTGTGTGTGTGTATGTGTGTGTGTGTATATATATATATATATAGATATAGATATAGATATACATATATATATAACAAAACCTGTACAGGACTTGCATGCTGAAAACCACACAATACTGATGAAAGAATCAAACATCAAAAAAGGAGAGAGGCCCTAACTGGTTTGGCTCAGTGGGTAGAGCGTCGGCCTGCGGACTCAAGGGTCCCAGGTTCGATTCCAGTCAAGGGCATGTACCTTGGTTGCAGGCACATCCCCAGTAGGAGGTGTGCAGGAGGCAGCTGATTGATGTTTCTCTCTCATCGATGTTTCTAACTATCTCTCTCCCTTCCTCTCTGTAAAAAATCAATAAAATATATTTTTTTAAAAAGGAGAGAGACATATTGTGATCAAGGATGACTCAACATAGTAAAGAAGTCAATTCTTCCCAAGTTGATATATAGGTTTAATGTAATTCCTATAAAAACCCCAGCAAGATTCTTGTAACTATAGACAAGATTATTTTTAAATTTATATGAAAAGGCAAAGAATAGAATAGCTAAACAACCGTGAAAAAGAACTGTGAAAATAAAGTGGGAGGAAACAAACTCATGATTGAAAGACTGTAATACATCTGTAGTAATCAAGACTGTGTGGAGGATAGACACATAGATCAATGAAACAGAATTAGGAACCCAGAAACAGCCAACGAGTACAAGCAACTAATTTCTCACAAGTGTGCCAAAGCAATGCATGTGATAAGATGACACAGAATTATATACACAGATGGTGCCTGGCTATGATATTGTATTATTGTCACATAAGTTGAGGAAAACTGAATGAAGAGCACACAAGACCAACCTGTACCATCTTTGCAACGTCCTGTGAACCTAAATTTTTACAAAATAAAAAGTTTTTGTGTTTTTATTAAATGGTGAAAAATTGTCCCATAGCACTGCAAGCAAAATTTGCATTTTTCTAACTTTTTTCTTTTATCACCATCATGACAGGCTTGCTTTCTCAATTTTGGACCTACAGGGTCAAATTTCTCTAATTTCCCAGCTATAAAATAGAAGTACTTAAATTCATTAAGCCCAGAGTATCTCAAAAGGGATCCAGTGACATTTGAGAAAGAGCAATTTGTTGTGTAAAACTTCTTGCACAACTGGTTTCAGCCACCTCCCATCCATCAGTGTACCCAGTGGTACACAGATACCCAAAATTTCCCTGGGAGAACTTATTTCCTGAGTTGAGATCCAATGACTTTCTTAATAAGAGAATGTTGGGAAATTTGAATTTTTTATCAGGAGAACCCTACATTCTAATAAATATAAGTCCCATAGACACAATATTTGTAACAGAAATATCAATTCAAAATCTAATGTCAAATTAGCTAAATTTATAGATTTTTTTATTATAGTCTACTTATTTAGGAGCATGATGACAGTCACGGATATTATATAAGCTGATTACCACTAAATACTATCTATCCATATGAAATGTTTATAAAAGTTAGATAATTTTATTCTTTGCACGATACTTTTTGACTTTGTATTCAGCCAGAAAAACTACAGAGAAAGAGAAATGATTTCTTCAACACAATGGGATATTAATTTGAAGCTCAATTATGATCACTTATCTGACAACCCACTTTACTACTATATTCGGTTATATCAGATAATCACCTAATATTATAGGTGTTCAGAGTAACTGGACAATCACATAAGTCTTGAAATTTGGGAACCTGAAGAAACATGAAGGACTATAATAGAAATAAAGCCAAAAGCTCTGAATTTGTAGAGAACACAATGAAATCAAAGAGAGTAACTTAGATTGGTTTATAAATGAGTGAACTATATGGTGCTCACTTCATTAAAAGTGAAGACAATCTTGTTTATGTTGGAAAGTGCAGTCCTGTTAACACATTGTTTGAGGGTAGTTTTTATTGCACGCTAACAGGTGGCGCGGGCCATTTTTGCTAATTTTTTGCACAAATGGCAACGTTCAGTAAAATTACGATAACTTTAGTTTACGTATTTATACATTACCTGCATTCTACCGCTAGTCTATAAAAAACGTATTAATACGTGTTCCGCACTCTACTACCAGTCAATGTAAAATGTATAACTAAAACGTATAAATATGTTTCCCGCATACAATGTGTTAAGAAAGGAAGCCATCAGAAAAAGCAAATATGGATATTCTCTTCTCAAGGGAAACATGAACTAAATAATCTACCCAAATTTACTGGCAAATATATACTAATAAAAGACAAACATGCAAACTGACTGTACCTTTGCTATGCCTTAAGCCACGCCCACCAGCCAATCAGAGCGACTATATGCAAATTAACCAAACCAAGATGGCAGCCGGCAGCCACAGAACTGGAGCAAGCAGGAGGCTTGGTTGCCCCAGTGATGGAGGAAGCCAAGCTTTCCGGCCGGCTGCTGCCTCCTCTCAAGGCAACAAAGTTTCAATTATAGAAGGTAAATAAACCCCAGATACCTGCTTCCAGTTGCCATGGCCATGGAGCTGGAGCGAATTAAAAAAAAAAAGGAAAGGCTTCAGTTGCTGGGGGGCTTGGTCAGTCTGAAAACAGCCAACAGGCCCTCACCCAGGCTGTCCAGGCACCCCATTGGGGCCCCCACCCTGAAGGGCATGTGGGCAGCCTGAAAACGGCCCTTGGCCCCTCACCCAGGCCAGTCACCCCAGTGGGGACCCTGCCCTGAAGGGGGTTTGGGCAGCCTGAAAACGGCCCTCAGCCCCTCACCCAGGCTGGCCAGGCACTCCAGTGGAGCTGCCCCCTGGTGGTCAGTGTGCTCCTACAGGGGGAGCTCTGCTCAGCCACAAGCCAGGCTGACGGCTGCCAGCACAGCAGTGATAGTGGGAGCCTCTCCCGCCTCCTCAGCAGCACTAAGGATGGCCAACTGCAGCTTAGGCCTGCTCCCCACTGGCAAGTGGACATCCCCCGAGGGCTCCCGGGCTGCCAGAGGGATGTCTGACTGCCAGCTTAGGCCCGATCCCCCGGGGAGCAAGCCTAAGCCAGCAGGTGGACATCCCCCAAGGGGTCCCAGACTGCAAGAGGGCACAGGCTGGGCTGAGGGACCGCCCCCCCCCCCCGAGTGCACAAATTTTTGTACACCGGGCCTCTAGTCTATATAATAAAAGCCCAGCAACCAAACAGCTGAATGACCAGAATGACAAGTCAACCTGTCACTATGATGCACACTGATCACTAGGGGGCAGATGCTCAATACAGGAGCTGCCCCCTGGTAGTCAGTACACTACTTGCAGAGCTGACCATGGAGGTTCGGAGGTGGATTCGTGGCTGCCATGGGACTGAGGCCTAGTCTGCCACCTCTCAGTGCTATTGTTCCTGGGTCCAGCCCCAACTGGATCTTCTGGAGAGGTGAGTGCTTCAGCTCCATGGAAGATGCTGGACCATGGAGCAGCTGCTCAGAGGGTGGGTCCACAGCAGCTTGGCAAACCGGGATAAATGGCGCTCCCACGGCAGGCCAATCCCCACAGGCCACACACCCCTACCAGTGTACGAATCCCATGCACCGGGCCTCTAGTGTCATTATATTATTGATGAGTTCTGGATTTGAATGTTCTTTTGTGCCAAATAACTCAGAAACAAATGTTCATTGGTGGGTCAATTTCTACCAAGTCAATTGCTCAGAAGAAATGCTCAGCAGCATGAAATGCTATTCATAAAGCTCTGTTCTTAATTGTTTTCTCTTACTCAAATTGATATAATATTACCAATTGCTACTAATCATCAAATCCAATAAACATTACAGTCACATTTATAGTAGATTCCAATAAACTCTGATTTTTTATAAGCTCCAATAACAAAAGAAATTATATTTTTATTGTTAACATTGTCATCACCAATGAATTTAGTTATAAATTTAGTTATAAAAGTTGTGTGCACCCCTCCTTTACCCTGGTGGCTCATACTTGTAATGAAAACATTAAACTAAAACTATAGCATGCCTGCAGCCCACAAAGGTGAGAGAAGTGTTGCACAAGGCTACACAATCTGATGGTTAGCCTGAATTACTGTACATTTTAAAGTTCATTGTAGAAGGAAACACTAAGGAAGCTTGCTGTGCAAATGTCACTCAAAAGTAGATTTTAAAAACTAGGAATGTATTGTAGATTGGGGAATTTTAGTGACAATTAAGTCAAAGTAACAAAATACACAAATGGTTTTATTATATACTTTTATACTTGAATGTCTTGCTTATTATGATTTGATTTGAGAAAATAAACTTTGTAACCCAACCAGAGTTTTATTTACATGTTATATATTTCCCTTCTTTATGGAGAAATTTACTTCAGGAAAGGAATAATTGGTTGAGGGGAGAAAATATTTTTGGGACCTAATAAAAATAGTATAGTTCCTTAAGGAAACTTTTAAAAAATATAGTGTCTTATGGTTGAGCCCACAATGGTTCCAGATGGTCAATACCATAAACAAACAGGCCCTCTATTTTTGTGTGTGTGTGAACCTGAAGTCACAAATTATCTCTAAGATATGAGTCATTTCTTTTTCTGAAAAGTCAGGTTGCTGTTTAACATTTATCTTATTTATCTGAGGCCAAACCTCAACAATGACAGAAGAAACTGATTAGCCCAAAACTTAGCAAAGGAAATAAATATATATTGCTTTCAGAAACTCCTTCCTACTTATAAACAACAGAGCTATTCTGAGATTTAAATGATCACAGATAGCTGTACTGACTAATGTTGCTGGGCAGCACCATCATGGACTATTTCCCGAGCCTTGAAATGTAAAGAGAGAAAGAGAGAAAAGAAAGAAGGAAGGAAGGAAGGAAGGAAGGAAGGAAGGAAGGAAGGAAGGAAGGAAGGAAGGAAGGAAGGAAGCAGGGAGGGAGGCAGGGAGGCAGGGAGGGAGGGAGAAAGAAAGCTTAAAACCTTTAATGTTTTTACTAAAATTTAAAAGAATTTATCATTTCAATTTGTAATTGGGAAAAAAAGAGTCTTTTCCATGATGGTAATGAAGTAGCCTTGAACCTGCATAGAAAATAATACACAAAATAATGTAATATGCTAAATAAGGTAATAAGGTTAATTTCTGCCCCGCTGTCACTAAATTCATACTAACAGTCTCTCCAGCTTGACATCAATTAATGATTTTCATTCCAGACTCTTGTCACAGTGTTCACCACCCTTTTTCTCTAATTAAGATGCATGATGCATGATGAAGATAAAACATACAAGACTTCTGTTCCTGTAACATTTCTATTCATGAGGATTTTTGCTTTTGTAATAAACTAGAGGCCTGATGCATGAAATTCATGCAGGAGTAGGCCTTCCTCACCCTGGCTGCTGGTACTGGCTTCTCTCTGGCACCCAGGACCTGGGTTTCCCTCACAGCCCTGGCTTAATCTGGAAGGACGTCTGGTCTAATTAGCATATTACTCTTTTATTATTATAGATGGTTTTATCACTAATTGCAATGGAGTAAGATGAGAATAACTATTTTATGACTATGAAGTAAAATCTTTATATGTCCAAAAAAGGAATGATCAACTCCTAAGGATGGAAAATCAATTGCATACTTAAATTACTCCATTATACCCCAAATACTTCAATCTCTAAAGCTTAAGAAGCTTCAATACATAAAACTATCAATGTTACATTTTTTCAAAAGACTCAAAAAAAGAGAAATTGACCTTAAATGATTTTAATTTTTAAAAATGCTGTTAATGTCTACAGAAGATAAAATGTACTAATATTAGTGTACCAAAAATTTTAAAGATAAATTTCAGATTGCTACATATTAGATATTTGTTAATCAATTACCTTCAAAACGATGTTGAAGATCATACAATCAACTCTTTTGGAAAACATTTTACCCAAACTTATTGTACTGCCACCCAGAAACAATAAGAAAGTTCCTGTTGTTTTTTTCCCAACAGTATTTCCTGTGTGTAAAAATCAGTATTACAAAAATTCATTAAATAAAACCTAAATTCACAGAAGAATGAAATTTATGCTACAAGACAGATGGAAGAAACAGTTCAATATAGTTTTTAGTCAACTAGTTAAATACTCTATATGCTCCTCAAAACACTTCTGCAAATGACAGAAATACTGTGGCTCAACCCATCAAAGCTTTAGCTTACCCTGCTAGGGAAATCTAAGCAACGCCATCCACCAATATGTAAACTGCCAACTTGGTGTCTATGCTGAATTCCCAAATGAGGGACAATATTTCACTAAATTTCTTACTTTAAAAATATGTACAACATGCCATTTCAGTAGCAATAACAGTAAAAACCATCGTAGAAAAAAAGTCATAATTTTAAGTGAGATTTTTATTATTTTTGTAATATTGGAGTAAAAGCTCATTGAAAAGACTTACATAGTATTCAAAATGGGTCCTAAAATTTTTTTCTCAAGTAGGAACAACTGTTTTAAAGACACATTTCCAATTCAAGGGATGAACACACATTGAAATCAATAGTGGTACCTGTTAAAGAGAAAACCACAGGCCCCAAATGGAGGCCCTATCATGCTAAAGCCCATAACACTGAACCTAGACTTGATTCACCTTGATACCAACTGGGTTTCAAACCTTCTCTGGAAATGTAGTCTCAATCAGTGAGTCTGAATTTTCTGGTCAACACCAATGAGGTAATCTGTCGTGTGGGCCTCTCCATCTCCCCCAAAGGAAGCTGAGACCATCTGCCTGAGAAGACCCCCACCTTCTTTAAGGAAGGTGTCCTTGCCTAAAACAATCCTTTCTTTTCTTTCACTAATGGCTTTCTTGTCCAGCCTAGTTTCCTACAAAAACCTTCTATTTTTCATGGTTCCTCAGAGTACCTGTTTACTTGCTAGATGAGATGCTGTCTGATTCATGAATTGTTCAATAGGGATAATTATATCTTCAAATTTCTATGATTGAAGTTTTGCTCTTTAACCTATCTTATAGATATGAGGAAAAGTTGTTTCATCCCTTAATGCTAAAATGAGGTGATACCAGATAAAATAATTAAAATTTTTAAAGAAATAGAAGAAAAGCATTCATAGAGATACTACTAACCACTAATACAACCAAAATGTTTAAAGAATATAAGCATTTAAAAGATTGCCCACTCTCCAGGACCCTTGTGTGGGGTGAAGGATAGGGAAGAACTGGCTGTGGGTACAGAATTTTTCCATTTTTCTAAATGCATAAGTTCTTGGGAGCTAAACCTACATCCAAATAATCATTTCTATAAAGCACTTATTAATAACTTTAGCCCCACCAATCTCTTCCCTTCCCCAAACTCTACAGTTACCTATTTTCACAATTGATTATATTGTCTTATATCAATTTGTTAATGTTAAAATCTTTTCCTTTTCTTAACAAAGGTAAGAGATTCCTGAGAAAGGGAATGTTATAAAAATAAACATTTTATATTATACTAGAGGCCAAGTGCACAAAATTGGTGCACTGGCAGGGTCCCTAGCGGCTGGTGGCAGCTGGCTGGGGCCTCCCTCCCTTCCCCTGGCTGCCTGTCGCCACCAGGGACTCCCTCCCTTCCCCTGGCCAGCTGTGCCCCCTGGTTGAACTCCCGGTCAAGGGGGCAATTTGCATGCTACTCTTTTATTATATAGGATTCTGTATTTAATATATGGTGAAACAACAAAAACTTCCCTTTTACACTTACTAATAAAATACTAGAATAATATTTAATTAACCAAAATACAGGCGTGCACACACACACACACACACACACACACACACACACTCATGGACACTCATTTGCTCACATTATGTTTGGGCTTTCACAAGCATCAAAGCACCTAGTTTTTTCCAACTCAGAGATGGTGCAATTCCAAATACACCTAAATCAGCTCTCATGAGAAATAAAGCTTAATTGGCTCGAGTAAATAGTAAATGCTTAAAAATTTTTGTTACTCTTCATGATAAACAATATGTGTGTGTGTGTGTGTGTGTGTGTGTGTGTGTGTGTGTGTGTATAAAATGATTGATGAAACTAATCCCATTTAGATTTGCTTCTTCTGATTGAAGAGGTCAGAGGAAATATGAAAAACTTTGCTATAGAAAAATATATTTTTCTATAAAAAGGTTAATTTTTAAAAGTCAAGCTGTTTCAATGACAATGTGTGACCTAAATGCAAAGGTTACCTGAATTACATGGATTCTGATTCTGATGTCAGAATTCTGGGAACTTGAACACTAAATTTGAAGCCAACTGAGTAAACACTCTTTATTTCTTCCAGATGCAAGCATGTAATGCTTTACTACTTCCTGTGCAAATGGCTTAACTAAAACCAATAAAATCAATTTTAATGCCCTAAAAAAGTGTAAGTTTTTCTTTCATTTGAACCTTTTTTGCATTGTATTCATCCCATAACCATCAGTATTTGGATTCATGCAGAAAAAATAAAAATCAATTGAATGTAAATTCTTTACAATTATTATTTTTTAAAAAAATTATAGATTTTAGAAAGAGGAAGGGAGAGAGAGAGAGAGAGAGAGAGAGAAAGAGAGAGAGAGAGAGAGAGAGAGAGAGAGAGAGAGAGAGAGAAAAAAAACAATATTGATCAGCTGCCTCCCGCACAGACCCCCACATATACCAAGGAGTGAACCCACAACCTGGGTATGTGCCCTGACTGGGAATCAAACTGGCCACCTTTTGGTATATGGGACAACGCTCTAACCAACTAAGCCACACCAGCCAGGGCCAAATTCTTTATACTTAAAAAAAATAAGAAAGAGTAGAAAGAAAAGAAGAACCTCTATCTAATGAGGTTTAATCAAATAACTGATGTCTACCTCTCCTGCTCCTGCTTCATTCGTATTCTCTCCTCTTCTGAAGTAAGGGAGTCCTGTATTTTTATTTTACTCATTTTCTCAATCTTGTCATCTTTTCGATGTTTGCCAAACCTGTTGACAACAAAAAATTCTAACTTGTCAATATATCCAAAACGAGTTCTTCTTTTGTGATAAAGACATATGTACCCAACAAATGTGAGCTCCCTAAAAATCAAGGCCAAACTGTCTCCTGTGGTTCGCTAGTTTTGCCCAGTATTAACATATTTAACTTGATTATTTTATTCCTTATTCGTTAAAACTTTCCAGGGAAAACCATTTTGGAAAATGGCCTCAATACCCATTTTTCTTTTGCAAAACAAAAATAAACAACAACACAATAACAGAACCCTTAAGTTCATCCTTATTAAACAAGTAATAAATGTGTAGAACTGAGTGCCCAATACTTCAGATAATGGAGGATAAAAGTCTCCATTGGAGTGGGTTTCTCTTAGGACAAGAGAATGATAATGCACAATCATCTGTTTAATAACCTCTCCATAACAAAAGTTCTTTATTTTCATAATCAGGTTTATTGGAAACATTCATCATGGTTTAAAAACTACGAACCAGACCATGTTTGCAAAGTTTAAAGTACAAAGGATAATTTACAGTGCTAAAATACTTTTAGCTTACAAAACTGAAAGCTTTAAGGCATTCTCAACAAGTTCTTTTCCTAAATCTGATGGAAAGCAATTGCTGAAGGTGGACTCTTTAACTTGGAAATCTATATCTGATAAAAAACAACACACATGCATGATTCAAAACAGTCCAAACAAACTCCCACAGATAGACATTGAGCTTGAGGCTCTCTAAGAAAACACTAAGAGATATCAGACTTGGAATCAGTTTTTTTTTCCTGCTCTGTTATTTTCTCCAATAAAAGACATGTTGTCTGAAACACATGTGCTCCATACCCTCAGATAATCTTCATCTATAGTGACTTGCTCTCTAGATGTTTCAGAAAAGAAATATTTTAGAGACAGTTACTCATAAGCATTCATAAATATGTAAAGTTAACTGATATTTCTATCTGAGGACAATGTAGAAACCTGGTTTTGGTGATAATCATATGAAAAAGAGAGGAGTGAAGGGTAGGTCCAAATTTGAAATGAAAGAGAGAAAAATATTTCAATTAATGCATTGGTTAGTAGAATAGGTAATTATTTTATTAACTAGAGGCCCGATTCATGAAATTTCTGCAAGAGTAGGCCTTCCTCCCCCTGGCTGCCAGCACCTGTTTCTCTCTGGCACCTGGGACCTGGGATTCCCTCGCAGCATGGCTTCATCTGGAAGGTTGTCTGGAAGGACGTCCAGTCTAATTAGCATATTATGCTTTTATTATTATAGCTATAAATATGATGTCAAATATTGGTTGATGTGTGAAGTGTGCATGACCATATCTCATATGTTAATTGAAGTAACATTCCGCAAAGGTATGTAAGGAAGAGAAAGCATCCTTAAAGTGTTAAAATAGAAAAGTTAAAACAACGCCACCACCATTACTTTAAAAAGTATGTAAAGTACTAGATAGCACAAAAATGGCTGTAAAATTAACTTCTATAAAATATATCTACACTTAAATTTTAATGTTATTTAGAAATTAGAAGATCATAACTGAAAAGAAAAAAAAATAATCCCAATAACTTAAGTCCAGCATCTAACCAATTCTAACAAGGGATAAAATATACTTTTGAAAGTATTAAATTAAAAGCATTTTTTAGCGTTAAAATATATTTTATTAAAGTAATGTAACCAAATGGGGATATATCAAATACTAGTATTTTAGGATGACTAGCAAGTTTGCCCCATTTACTCCTTATCCCCAGTTATATTTTCTGGTTTCTCTATTAACTTTTTTTTCTTTATTAATTAAGGTATTACATATGTGTCCTTATTCCCCCATTGCCCCCACCACCCCACCCATGCCCTCACCCCTGCTGGTGACTGTGTCCTTTGGTTAGGCTTGTATGCATGCATACAAGTCCTTTGGTTGATCTCTCCCCCTTACCCACACCCTTCCCTCTGAGGTTTGACGGTCTGATAGATCCTTCTCTGTCTTTGGATCTGTTTTTGTTCATCAGTTTATGTTGTTCATTATATTCCACAAATGAGTGAGATCATGTGATATTTATCTTTCTCTGTCTTATTTCGCTTAGTATAATGCTCTCCAGTTTCATCCATGCTGTTGCAAATGGTAAGAGTTCCTTCTTTTTCATAGTGGCATAGTATTCCATTGTGTAGATGTACCAGTTTTTTAATCCACCCATCTGCTGATGGGCACTTAGGCTATTTCCAAATCTTAGCTATTGTAAATTGTGCTGCTATGAACATAGGGGTGCATATATCCTTTCTGATTGGTGTTTCTAGTTTCTTGGGATATATTCCTAAATAAAAACTTACTCTTTCTTTAATTTTTGTTTTATTAATAATGTTTAAAAGTTAGGTATAACGATTGAGTTTATAAATTAATGAATATTTTAAAATTTATACATCTAGTACAAGTCAATATCTAAAACACAATGTACGTTCATTTGACAAAAATTTACTGAACATCCACAGAGCATTAAAGAGAAAAACTTTATTTTTAAAAAATAGTTCATGGGAGAGGATAGGGCTAGACAGATTAACTCCAGTGTCATCAACATGTAGACAGTATTTAAAGCCCATGTGAATTCCCATCCTAAAAATTCTGCAACAATGAGGCATCCGGAAATATATAATGTATTAATTTCTTGGATTTTTTGTCAAGATGACGGAGTAAGTAAAGGAGGTGTTCACCTCCTCCAAGTCCTACAATCACACCAAAATTACAATTAAGCTACAGAACAACTATCATTCAGAACTGGCTAAAATCTGGCTGAATATAAGTCCTACAACTAGGGAATTAAAGAAGAGCCACATGGAGACTGGTGGGGAGGGGTAGGGGTAGAAACAGAGAACAGGCTGGCCCCACACCCACTTTTGTATTTGTATTTGCATGCGTCCTAACCCCTTTGCATGCCTTGGGAGCACACTGTCCACTCAAATCAAAGCAATACCATGAGCTTTTAACATCATTATTCTCTAGTTCTCAGAGTCCTACTTTTTCTAAATGGCATTAGATCCAATTTTCTCTAGAAAATCTTTTTCAATTTCACATCTTGGTGTGAGCTTTCACTCTCCTCAACCCATCACTCTGATTTCTAATGCAATTATGAACTTACCTTTGTCTTAAAGCTCTAAAAGGTAATTGCTCTAAATTTTATATAAAGAAAAAAAAATTGCCCTAGTTGGTTTGGCTCAGTGGATAGAGCGTCAGCCTGTGGACTGAAGGGTCCTGGGTTCAATTCTGGTCAAGGACACATGCCTGAGTTGTGGGCTTGATCGCCAATAGGGGCCATGCAGGAAGCATTGATGTTTCTCTCTCTCTCTCCCTCTCCCTTCATCTCTGAAATCAATAAAAATATATTTAAATCAATCTAGCCATATATCTTTTTTTTTTAATCTTTACCCAAGCCTGGTGCCATTCTGGGGCTCAGACCATCTGGTTTTCCAGATGATCTAATAAATTCATAATCCTTTAAAAAATAAATAAAATTAATCCTCACTCAAGGATTTTTTTTTTTTCATTGATTTCCATAGAGTGGGAAAGATGAAGGAAGGGAGGGAGACAGGGAGAGAGAGAGAGACAGACAGACAGACAGAGAGAGAAACATCAATGTGAAATACATTGACTGGTTGCCCCCTGCATGAGCCCTGACAGGGTCTTGGGATCAAACCTACAACTGAGGCATGTGTCCTTAACAGGGAATCAAACCCTTTGGTCCAGGGCAGCCGTGGGCAAACTACGGCCTGCGGGCCGGATCTGGCCCGTTTGAAATGAATAAAACTAAAAAAAAAAAAAGACCATACCCATTATGTAATGATGTTTACTTTGAATTTATATTAGTTCACACAAACACTCCATCCATGCTTTTGTTCCGGCCCTCCGGTCCAGTTTAAGAACCCATTGTGGCCCTCGAGTCAAAAAGTATGCCCACCCCTGCTCTAAACACTGAGCAACTGGACAGAGCTAACCTTAAATCTTTGTAGCTTGTCCTATTGTACTTTTGTCCATGTGCATTGAAGGTATAAGTACACATGTTACGGAAAATCAAAGTCTAGAGAATAGTCACCTTGTCCAATGTCTTTGGCAAACAAGGGAATGAGGCACAGGAGGTATGCAGAGGTGCCCAAAATCACAATGTGAGCTAGAAATTGCACTCAGGTCACCTCACAGCTAGTCTAGATATCTCAGTGGCTCTGAACTTGGATCCTCCTAGAGGAAATAAAATTCTCCGACCTCTGAAGTTCACTTTCTGTAAATCCTGAGACATATGATTGAGCACTTATTAAATGCCCTTTTGATTATTTAATTACACTTAACCAGAATTTATTGAATTCTTATTATAGACTTCATCTCACTGACTCCCACAAACACTGTGTGAAATGGGTACTATCATCCTCCTATTTAAGGGCCGCCTCAAGAATTAGAGGGCAATTTAATAATCTAACAGGTTCTTACAGCAAGAAATCACAAATGTAGATTTCAGACCCAAGACTCTCTTTACCACACCCAGCCACCTCAAAACCAAAACCTTTAGGAACCAAAACAGTCAGCCACTCTGTTCTTTTTACTGAAAGCAGATGGTTAAAACATCTTGGTTGAAGTAAATGAGATAAATCTTGCACTGCCTGTAGCAATGAGATCCAGGGGACATTGTTCCCAAATGGAATTTATCTATAAAGGCCGGCATCTGTATACAACCAATCCTCCCATTGGAAAGAATAGTAAAATCTGTTCACAACGCCATTCCAAGGCATGGCCAATATTCCTAAATGCAACGACACTCTAAAAGTCAAAACTGTCTTTACTGACATATGCAAATACTGCCAGGTAATAGCAGAAACATGTTAAACTGCCAAACCCAATCACAGGATAAGAAAGCAAAAATTCACTGCATGCATTTATCTGTTATAATGATATGCTCATGGTTTCTGGCCATATCTTTTTTTGTTGTTGTTGTTCCTCAGCCTCCATTTCATAAGGGAAACAAATAAAAAAATAAGTAATGTCTAATAGGTTCTTCCCATACAGGATCTTACATATTTTAGTAACATTTTAAGAAATCATGGCCATGACTGAATACTAATGTGCTTAGCAATACATTGTGGCAATGCTGGGTGAATCAGGGAAGAGCAGGCTGATTATAATGAGCAGAGAGCTCCCATTTAGATAAAAAAGAAAACCCCAACAACTTGGTAATCAACAGTATGAGAAGGGAGCCTTAGAAAAAGGTACATGACAACTCAGTAGTGCTTTTGCAAAAGGGATGCAGTTCTACATTGACAGAGTTTAGCAGGGGTTCTCTTTAAACAAAAATTCACAAACCTGAGAATCATTGATTGTGTGCAGTTTTCATCAGTGCTAGTCTGATTAGATTTAATAAACTAAATTTCTGTTGATTGGCATTCAGGGAAAAGGAAGTGATCTTTCTTTTTCTTTAAAAAGATATTTTTATTGACTTGAGAGAGAGAAAGGGAGAGGGAGAAAGGGGTAGAAGCATCGATGATGTGAGAGAATCATTGATTGGCTGCCTTTTGCATGCCTCACACTGGGGATTGAGCACACAACCCGGGCATGTGCCCCAACCAGAAATTGAACCATGACCTATTGGTTCACAGGAGGATGCTCAACCACTGAGCCATACCAGCCTGGTGGAAGTGACTTTTTCTAAAGAAAGTATTGCTTCCACACAGCCAAGCTAGAACAGCTTTTAGAGGTACAATGTACCCTTTAAAATTTTTTCTAATTGATTTCAGAGAGGAAAAGAGAGGTAGAAACATCAATGATGCCCCGACCAGGAATTGAACCGTGACCTCCTTGTTCAACCACTAAGCAATACCGACCAGGTGGTACAATGTACCCTTAATGAACATATGCTTCTCAGGACTCCCATTAAATGTCCATATAAGTGCACTTGTCCCCTTGCAGCTTGTCATATCTAAACAAGGGTGCACTGACATGCCTACTCACTCTCCACTTTAGTAGCCCTAGAAGGATACGAAACAGTAAAATATTTAAAAATCAAATTTAACTGAACCAGCACATTATCAGTTTTTCTTTACAAGAATTACGATAAACTCCAAAGATCTCAAAAACAAAATAAAACACACACACACACACACACACACACACACACACACACACACACACACCTGTGGGATCTAGGTATAAAGAAAAGAAAAACAAACCCAAGCAAACACAGGAATCCTTCACAACACAAGATAAATACCTAAGTAATTCTAGAAATAACATTTATAATATATACTTAGAACTATTCAAGTAAAATGACAGAAAACTAATGGAGGTATATCTTACTTATACTGTTATAGTTTTTTAGGCATCAGCTAGGTCACAGATCACATGACATATTTTCTGCACAATTAAATTCCCTCTTTGTAAAAAGGGGTCAATTAGTAACTACTGCTCCATACAAGATTTTTTATGAGGCTTGGTATACCTTATTTTTTTCACAAATAATCAAACCACACTAATAACCCTATAAAGCCAAACATACGAATGAAAGTAAATTGCAAATTAGATTTTCTGTTTCCCCTCTACACTGACTTTATAATAAATAATATATATTATATGTAAAATTAAATATGTGTCTATACACATTTAAACACAGTTAAAACAACATGTAACTCTGATTTTTCTACATGTTCAATTTGGCACTGAAATCAGAGACGTCCACTTAAAATGATGCTGAGAGCGCCTTTTGCACAGCTCCTCTGGGTCCTTCCTTACCACCAACTCTTGCTCTGCTCATTTTACTACATAATTGTTTCATAATATAATACTACAAATTGCAATTACAGTTGACTCAAGGAATGATAATGAAAAATACTATCACTACTGCCTTTGCTCAAATAACTCTGATAATAATGAGAGACTGATTGAGCTCTTAGCCCAAGTGATGAGAAGGGTCCATTTGAACATTTCTATAAAGCTTCTTTTATTAAACCCTGACTTTGTCAGGTCAGAGGCAAATAATCACACCCTGCGTCTGGTTACCATGGTTTTCCTTTTCCTAAAGCATCACAACAATTTAGTAAGCAGTACTGGCAAAGGCAATCTCTGTGTGATATGCTAATGAGACCGAAGTAAAAAAACAACAACACATCATTTAAAAGGACAGTTGAAAGAAGAAAAAGTAAAAAGGTAGAACAATATTTTACACCACAGCTTCTTGCCTTTTAGGAAAAAGAATCAAGGGTATTTAGTAGCAATGATAATTATTCTAAAATATTTCTGTTACCAGTTGCCTATCTGATAATCAAATTGGCCTCCAGTTTGTAAATGCTTATGAGGTAATTAATACATGCAAACATTTGTTTAAAAATATATCTTTTTTATTGATTTCAGAGAAGAGGGGAGAAGGAGAGAGAGAGAGAGAGAGAG
>NW_006296048.1:33964-36797 GCF_000327345.1 Myotis davidii
TGGCTGCCTCCTATATGCCCTCCACTGGTGACCAAGCCTACAACCCGGCCTTGTGCCCTTGACTGGAATCAAACCTGGGACCCTTCAGTCCACAGGCCGACACTCTATCCACTGAGCCAAACCAGACAGGGCTATATGCATATCTTTTTCAAGTTAGAAATATTTACCCTCAATTAAATACACATTGGGAATCAACATTCTAAGTACCTCTGTGAGACCTACTTACAAGCACAGCTAAAACACCCTCAAGTATGTTCTCATGCTTCTGTTTACAGAGTAAATGAAAATGATAAAGGCAGGCGGAAAATGGTCATTGACATGGGAAGGGAGGGGAACAGACTTTTTGTAAAGCTCCTGGAAACTGAAAGATTAAAACTTCCCCAAAGACCTCATTATCTGTAAAGTTAAGGTGTTAGCACTTTTTTTTTCTGTAGATGACAGGAAACAAGTTTCTGTTGATTCCCATTTCTTGGAGAATGCTCTCTACAGAGTAAATTAAGAGGTGCAGATTTCCATGTTTTATCTTTCAGTTGATTCACATATTGGGCTCTGGGGGCAAGCTGCCCAGAGCTGGAGGCCACGCCTAATACTCAGAAAAGGGAAGAGAACAGATTCCTGCAGAGGCTGCAGACTCCCAGGCCTCCTTGCCAACACCACTGCCTATCTGCGTCACAGCAGCCTCTTGAAGAATGAGGGACTAAAGGGCACACACAGTTGGTTAAATTCTGTGTTTTCGCAGCACACCTGGGTCCTGATAAATTTGACACAGAGGTGATCATGTGGCATTAAATATGGCAACCTCTCTTTTCCAGAAGATTCTTTACGCTTCTTTGCTGCAGTTTCACTAGACCAGGATGCACAGCTCTGCAGATTATTTATGTCTCAACCGTGGTTAGAACCCAGCTGGTAACAAGGACCTGAAATATTGGGATGGTTTCAGGGACTGAGTGACAAGGCTTAGAACAAGGAGACCTGCTTAGTATCTCAGCTCCATTCAGCACACTCCTCATGTCAGGGAAACACGAAATTCGATAAATGGTAAACCACCATATTCTTCTTTATCTGACTAAATAGTTCAGCAAGCATTCAAATATAGAACTTGTTGATCTGTGTACTGGCCTGGAATTCCTCTCATCCCAACTCATTCCCATCTCCTAAGAACTGTCACATCTGCACAGCCTGCTGTATGGTCTGAGGCTCATGGACATGCTGGCAAAAAGTGGAACTCTGGAAGAGCAGACGTGTTTGTCCAATAAGCTGTCCTGCAACTAGAGCCAATACCACCAATATCAGTTTAAATCCTCAAGTCTCCCCAGTTATGGCTGCTTTTATAAGATATCATTATGTTGTTTTTCCTTGGCTAAAGTTTGAAGCTGTCTGGCTCAAGCTAGTATATATAATCATGGTGTATTAGCAAACCTCACTTCATTGAGGACAGTATGTCTATGTATCTATTTATAGATTTATATCCCAAAAGGTAGAAATAACCCACATATAATCTTTTATCAAAGTATGCAGAATACCTATCTACAAACTAATGCAGAAATAATTAATCTAAGAAAAGAAAGCTCATGTGAAAAGAACTTAAATAAGAAGCTGACAGATGTACAATACTTTCAATTTCAAAAGCTTTTCATACACATCATTTTAGTTCTTAAAATGAAATATGAAGAACATGGAAATGAGAAAACTGAGGCTGTCAGATTAAATGCCAGAGGTGTGGAGCTGGGTTGAGTGGCGAGAACTTCAAAGTCTAAATCCCAAATTCCTTCTATGACAGAACACTGTTTTCCCTATCAGATTGGCCTCAATCTCTTCACATACCTCATAGGTTCTTCATGTTACTTTACATGTTAAGAGTTGATGAATTAGTAAAATCCTTATTTATTACACTGAAATCATATTAAAACTAAATTTTAAAGAAGATCACTATGGCGAGAAACCAAGATGGCGGCATAGGTAAACAACGGAAATTGTTGCCTTGAACAACCACTTCAAAAATACAACTAAAAGACAAAACAGACATCATCCAGAACCACAGGAAGGGTGGCTGAGTGGAAATTCTACAACTAGAAGGAAAGAGAAAAGCACACTGAGACTCAGAGGAGGTGCGGAAGTAAAGTGCAGAGGTACGGAGGCGCACGCGGAAAGGGCTGGCAACTGAGGTCACTGTTGTCTTTTTCAATCGGGAGGGAGTCTCAAGCTCCCGACTGTACTGAACTCCAGTTCCGGGCGAGTCTCTGGGGAACCATATTTATACGGGGAGAAACTGGACTATCTGGCAGCGGGCAGAACTTGAGGGCGGCTTTCTCTCAGAGGTGTTTGCAGCGATTACCGCAGGACACTGAGACAGGACACTGAGACCTGGGGGTCTCTTAGGACAGGGCTGAGGATCAGCCATAGCTGCTTGCTCCGCCCTGTTGATTCCTTGAGCCCCACCCAAGCTGCTAGCAGAGGCTTTGGCATATGAATGGGCTAGCCCTTTGAGATATAAAATTACCTAACAAATTGCAGCTGGGTCAGAGAAACCCAGAACACCAAAAAGAAGGCCCAAGGCCCCACAACAGCTGGCACTGCTTCACAGATGGCCTCATCTGGGCACCTCCAAACCCCAAACAATGGAGAGGAATCTGCAGATCTCTCAGTAGCTCCTTCTGGGTAGCCTCAGGAAGGGGCTAAATTAACACCTCCTTAGAGATCCAAGAGCCTGTGTAACCCGTGGTCAGAGTGGGACCATCCAGATTACAACTCCTCAGATCCATAAGGGACACACTCAGGGGGCAGACTCAGTGAGCAACAAAGCCCTACTGAAGCAAGTCTTGCCCCAGAAGGA
>NW_006296048.1:36962-38468 GCF_000327345.1 Myotis davidii
CTGATATAGAGTTCAAAACCATGGTTATAAGGGTTTTTAAGAATTTTCTAGAAACTGCCAATAAATTTAGTGAGACCCTCGATTATGAAAAAGGAGCAACTAGAAATTAAGCATACACTGACTGAAATAAAGAATAATATACAGAGATCCAACAGCAGACAAGAGGATCCCAAGAATCAAGTCAAAGATTTGAAATATGAAGAAGCAAAAAATACCTAACTGGAAAAGCAAAAAGAAAAAAGAATCCAAATATACAAAGACAGTGTACGGAGCCTCTGGGACAACTTTAAGCGTACCAACATTCGAATTATGGGGTGCCAGAAGAAGAGAGAGAGCAAGATATTGAAAACCTATTTTAAGAAATAATGATAGAAAACTTCCCCTACCTGATGAAAGAAATAGACTTACAAGTCCAGGAAGCCCAGAGAACCCCAAACAAAAGGAATCCAAAGAGGACCACACCAAGACACATCATAATTAAAATGCCAAGGGCAAAAGACAAAGAGAGAATCTTGAAAGCACCAAGAGAAAAAAGTCAGTTACCTACAAGGGAGTACCCATACGACTGTCAGCTAATTTCTCAACAGAAACTATGCAGGACAGAAGGGAGTGGCAAGAAATATTCAAAGTGACAAATAGCAAGAGATCAAGATGGTGGGATAGGTAAACACCAGAGTTTGCTGCCTTGCACAACCACTTCAAAAATACAACTAAAAGAAGGAACGGACATCATCCAGAACCACAGGAAGGTTGGCTGAGTGGAAATTCTACAACTAGAAGGAAAGAGAAAAGCATACCGAGACTCAGAGGAGGAGCGGTGCAGAAGTAGAATAGTAAGGTGCGGAGGTGCATGCGGAGCAGGCTGGCAGCTGATGGCGTGGTTGTCTTTTGTAATTGGGAGGGAATATCAGGCTCTGATCTCCGGTTCCGGGCGAGTCTTTGGGGTCCCAGACTCATACGGGAGAAGTGGGACTGTCTGGCATCGGTCTGAACTCGAGGGCAGCTTTCTCTCGGAGGTGCTTGCAGTGATTACTGGGACATTGAGAAGCAGAGCCTCTGAGGGCAGGGCTGAGAGCAGCCATAACTGCTAGCCCCGCCCTGTGGATCCCGTGGGACCCGCCCCACCATGCCCAAGCCCTGCATGGTGGCTTTTGCTGGATAGCCTCAGGCAAAGGCTAGATTAGCACCTCCCCAGTGACCCAGGAGCGAGTTTCCCCAGTGGTCAGAGTGGGACCATACAGTTTGCAGCTCCTTGGACCTTTAAAGGACACACTCAGGGGGCAGACCTAGTGAGCACCAAAGCCCCATTGAAGCAAGTCTTGCCCCAGAGGGGTGTCTCCAGCACAGAAATTCTCCCACTGAGAGACAGCTGATTCTCACAGCCAATTGGTCTGGAAGTCATTCCCTACCAGTGTTAACTACAACAATCAAGGCTTAACTACAACAAGACTGTGCACAAAGACCACAAGGGGGTGCACCAAGAATGTCCTCTTCAGGTACTTGGGG
>NW_006296048.1:39357-43316 GCF_000327345.1 Myotis davidii
TGCTCCCGGGGGAAGGGGGTGTGTGGGGTGTGGGAAGAGACTGGACAAAAATCGTACACCTATGGATAAGGATAGTGGGGGGTAAGGGCAGAGGGTGGGTGAGAACTGGGTGGAGGGGAGCTATGGGGGGAAAAAGAGGAACAACTGTAATAATCTGAACAATAAAGATTTATTAAAAAAGGCTCAAAAAAAAAAAAGAAAAAGAAGATCACTATGGAAGCATCCTAAATGGTGTTAATACTAACCAGACTGTAAAATACTTGAAAGTGGGCTATGTAATTTTAACTCTAAAGCGCCCACCCAAATGCATAGTGCAGTATTCCTCCACACAGAATAATGATGGAGATGTGCTGCTGGTTGATGGACCTGAGGACAAGTAGGCATAAAATACTGAAAATTCAGATAACTTATGTGAAGATCAACAAAATTACATATCACACGGAGGCTGAGATGGAAAGGGCAGGGTTTCTCAACCTTGGCATCATTGACATTTTGGGACAGATAATCCTGTGTAGTGAGGGGAGAGCAGGGCTCTATAGTACATCATAGAATGTTTAGCAACATCCCTGATCTGTAGCAACTACATGAGAGCAGTACCCCCTCCCCACTGTGACAACTAAATAAATCACCGGAGACTGCCAAAGGCAAACCCTGATGGGTTGAATATCACTGGGTTAGCATTTAAGACAACTACGTTTAATGAGATATCTTCCATATTTTCAAAGAAGAAGAACAGAATTCAAAGGACAGTGGGAGGTTTATTGGTCTTCACCCTCAATGCTCCATCTATTACTTTCTAAAAGCTGAAGAAGCAAGACTCTACTGAAATGGATAAAGCTGAATGCAAATGACCAGCTAAGTCTTAGATGACAAGCTCTAGCATACTGTAACCTAAGAATATATTTGGGGAATGTAGCCATAAAAACCAGTACATTAAAAAGGCATCAAAGTCAGTACATTAGAACACTGATTAAGAGCTTATACTAAAAAATCAGAAAGACATCAGTTATTTGATGTGTAACAACTGTCAATATTAAATACTAATAAAATATCTATAAAATAGTAGTATCAAAGATTAAATATGAGCATGTTTTTAAACATGAAGCACACTGCAGAAATCCTCACTCTAAGAAAAAAAGATACATTTTTCTAATAAAAATATCTATATAGTCATCCCTTCCCTCCTCCATTTTCAGGTAGCTCCTCTAGGTTCCCTAAGTTGGAAAGATCATGGCCATTTTTAAGTGGTAGATATGTTTCAGTACTGGTGGTCTATTCCCCATCTTTTTGGTTAAGCCAAAATGATATGGCCAGTAGAGGTTGGTCTTGGCCAGCATAATAGAGTGTGCTATGAAGCAGATGCAATGTCAGAAGCCTGAGGCTACCTGGTTTCAGAAACAGTGAGTTGGAGAGGCAGTTCCCAGGAGGAGGCACTCCACAACAGGCTCCTAGTTGCCTACCCAATATACTAGTACATTCTCCCCCTCTTCTTAGAAGTGGAGCCTTGATTTGGTAGAGAGAGGAAATATGCCTGGTTGAGATAAAACTACTCTTCCAGGTTCCTTTGAAAACAGGAAGAGAAGACAGAGACAGATTCCTGAATCAAAATCCTAGCTTTGCCCCTTCTAGCTAAGTGATGTACAGACATGTGAATCACTGTACTCGGACAACTCATCCTCTTTGAGCCTCAATTTCTCTTTGATAAAACATAGCCATCACCATATCACAGGTTTATTTTGAGAATTAAATGAATTATACATTTACTGGGTGTTAGCACATATAGGCTTTCCATAAATATTAACTATTTTATTATCATTGTTATTCTTTACTTCTGGTTCATAAAAAATGATGATGGGACTCCTAGGAAAGATCCTTAAAAAGGGGGCCAACTCCACTAGAAGTTGCCATTTCCCCTTTCTGCTTAGAATTCTGACAAGATGGACAGAACTGTAACCATGAAGTGACAGTGAGGACAGAAATACATGTGAGGATACTTGTGTTCATAGTAGTAGTATTCACAATAGCCAAAAGGTAGAAGCAAACTAAGCATCCATCAATGGATGAGCGGATAAACAAAATATGGCATATGCATACAATGGAATACAACATGGATGAACTTTGAGGACATTATGATAAGTGATATAAGCCAATGACAAAAAAAGATAATTACTGTATGATTCCACTTACATGAAGTTTCTAGAGTACTCACATTCAGAGAGGCGGAAGATAGAAGGGGGAATGGGTCTAGTGTTTAAAAAGCACAGTTTCTATTTTGCCAAATGAAAAGAGTTCTGGATATGAATACACAACAATGTGAATGTACTTAATGCCAGTGAACTGAACACTTAAAAATGGCTAAGGTGATGAATGTTATGCAAATTTTACCATGATTTAAAAAAGTAATACATTTTAAGCATGGTTGAATCAAAAGGAGGCTCTAGGACGGTGATGGCAAAACTTTTGAGCTCAGCGTGTCAGCATTTTGAAAAACCCTAACTTAACTCTGGTGCCGTGTCACATATAGACATTTTTTGATATTTGCAACCATAGTAAAACAAAAACTTATATTTTTGATATTTATTTTATATATTTAAATGCCATTTAACAAAGAAAAATCAACCAAAAAATGATTTCGCGTGTCATCTCTGACACACGTGTCATAGGTTCGCCATCACTGCTCTAGGACCACCACATAGCCTTGGAGTACCATCTCCAGATTTCTTTTAAATTAGAAAAAAAAAATAAGTGCTGTCATGTTTAAACCGTAATTACTTGGGTCTGTATTACAACTAAACAATTTTTCACAGATAAAATCACAGAGCTAAAAAGGCAAGAAAAAGTATTTCCTTTTACATATTTGAACTCCCAGACAGAGAAAAGGAAAATATATTATTTATAATATCTTTGTAATTGATCCCATCTGCACACCAATACTTCACTGGTTCAGTCCTATAGTCAAAACGTTATGCTCAAAGTCAATTTATGTGGCCAACAGGGGGCAAGAGGAGTATAAGAGAACTAATTGATAAAATAACCACCCACATGCAGCCCCACCTATTCAGCACAAGGCGCCATTCCAGCTGACAGAGACTTCCAGTCAGAAGACAAGAAGAAAACAACATTACATGAGCCAGGAATGATTTTAATTTCATCTCCATTGTTTCTGATGCCAGTTAGTGAGTACAGATGGCTTCACACACTTTCTTTTATTTTGGCTGTCAATGGGGGTTTCCCTCTAATTAGATGGCTGCCCATCAGCTGTATGTATATAGAACAGCAGAAGACACGTCTAAAAGAAAGGTTCTTTTCTACTGCTGACAAGACTAATTGGAAATAGTATGAAAATTCTGCTTTAGTGAATTGTATGACTTCTATCTCATAGGAGTTTGGCTCAACTAAATAGACTGGGGTCTACTCTATGAGTAAAACTGTAGAACTTTGACAATAAAGGTAATAAGACCCATATGGATAAAGCTATATTTAAATACTAGGGGCCGGGTGCACGAAATTCATGCACTGGGTGTGTGAGTGTCCCTCAGCCAAGCCTGCCCCCTCTCACATACTGGAAGCCCTCAGGCGTTGCCCCCCATCACCCTCCAATCGCAGAATCGGCCCCTTGCCCAGGCCTGACACCTCTGACAGAGGTGTCAGGCCTGGGCAGGGGACCCTCATTTCCCTCCATCACTGGTTCTGCCCCCAGACCAGGTCTGATGCCTCTGGCCCAGGCGTCAAGCCTGGGCAGGGGACCCCCAGACCCCTCTGATTGCTGGCTCTGCCCCTTGCCCAGGCCTGATGCCTCGGCCAGAGGGGTAGACCCCATCACCCTCCGATCGCCTGAATGGCCTCTTGCCCAGGCCTGACACCTCCGCCAGAGGTGTCAGGCTTGGACAGGGGACCCCCATCTCCCCCCGATCACTGGCTCTGACCCCCGCACAGGCCTGAGGCCTCCGGCCCAGGCA
>NW_006296048.1:44029-64296 GCF_000327345.1 Myotis davidii
TAACCCCAGCTCTTAGCTCCCCCCTGGGTTTCCGATCACTGTCAGTGGCAGGGGGCTTCTTCCTGCTTTCCCTTTCACCTCCCTGCATTGTGCCTACATATGCAAATTAACCGCCATCTTTCTTGTCAGTTAACTGCCATCTGAGTTGGCAGTTAATTTGCATATAGCCCTGATTAGCCAATGAAAAGGGTAGCGTCGTACGCGTACGCCAATTACCATTTTTCTCTTTTATTAGTGTAGATGGGGCTGTTCCAAAAAATAGTTAAACAGAAAAAAACGTTTTATAACTTATTTCTATTTGTCTATTAAAATTGAAAAGGCAGATCTAAAATCAGTAATAACCTATTTCTGTAATGGTATCTGACTAGGACCAAACAATTATTAACTAATTATGTTTTCTACATTTTAAAAATTCAAAGCGTGTCACAGCAGGAAATAATATGTAATTCTACACTTTCCTGGGAAATATATTTCCAGAAAGTAAACTAGTTGAAATGTTTTTTAATGCAACAATTACCATAAAGTATATAATACATAGAATGATTCATGTTTAAAATGCATGTAAAAAGAGCAAAACGATTCTTAAAAATTATGCAGGTATGCAGAGCACAGCTAGGAACCCTTCTAAAAGGGCTGACTAACTAAAATCTTGGGCATGCTCAATAAACCAGTTTCAATAGCCTATTTGTAAAGCATTAATAGCTTGGACACACCCAACATTTTATACCCACTTCAACAGAACATAAAAAGTGCAGTGTTGCCTTGAAAAACAACAACAACTGCAAAGCACAAATCATCCTTTTTTTCTTCCTTCCTTCCTTCCTTCCTTCCTTCCTTCCTTCCTTCCTTCCTTCCTTCCTTTCTTTCTTTCTTTTTTTTTTTTGCCATGAGAATGAAAATACCCACAAACCTTGGGAAAACATAGTCTGAAATGTATGCAAGTATAGAGTGAGGACTCCTGATTAGGTATTATAATGGTTAAATGCCATAATTTTAAAAACATTTTTTTCAAAGAAAGTAATTTCAAACAGTAATTTTGATGAAACAAGCTATATAGCTGACCTAAGTACTTTTCTTCTTATTTTATAAATATAAGCGAAAATTGGAACTAAGTACTATTCTAATTTAGAGTAGCTGATGTCATCAGGATCCACACCAACTCTGGTCAATACCACAACTACCACCACATAAGACAAAAGAGAAACAGATAGGGGATGGATGATAGATTTTCTTGTCACTGAAGGTAAGAAGTAATCCCATATCAGTAAAAATAATCATTAAATTTATTTTCCCTCCAACTTATATTTTGGTAATAATTTACTTTAAAAAATTGCACCCTAATTTCTACAATCCTTGTAAAAAACTACAATTGGGATTAATGTTATTTAAATTCCATTTAAGTAACAAATGTTTCAAAAATATGGGTATCTTTTAACCTCTCTGCAGGAACACCATTGACCATTTACTTAATTAATAAAAACATACCCTAGCGTTGGCTTTAATGACCATACTCTTGTGGTTTTCTACCTCTCTCTACAGAAGCCTCTTCTCAATAATCAACATCTTCCACCAGCCCAGTCCACTTCTTACCCTGAGCTGCCCCCTATATTTGAAGAATCCTCAGAACTCTGGCCTCAGCTTGCTCCTCTTCCCCTGCACAGGCTTCTCAGACAACCCTCCACTAGTACTGCCATGGTGTCAATTATCAGCTTTTCGGGCCAGCCCCTACCCCTCTTCTGCCCATCAGGCACCTCCACTTGGGCAGACTGCAAACAAGTGAAAGTCAGATTCAACATATCATGATTCTCCAAATATGACCCTCCTTCCGTGTTTTCTAGACAGTGTATTACTATCCACCCAGTTGATCAGGTCAAAACTGTGAGAATTACTTCTTACTCTTCCTTCTTTCTCATTTTCTTACATCTGTGGATAAAAGGAGCCATATGCTAATCTGACAAGCTCAGGGGAGGCCTGTGTGGCAGTCTTGCAAACTCAGAGACCTAAAATAACCACAAAAGATGGTTTGAAAATTAAATATTTAACTACAAACAGGTTATAGTGGGTAGTCATGTCCTAGGCCAGTATTTTCCCTAACAAAGATCAACTTAGATCTTTACTGAGACCATTTGCCTCTAAGATATTACTGAGCCCATTGGCCCTTTTTCTCTAAGATAACATATCTGTGAAATGTCTGGGTAACTTGTAACTTCCCCCCCCCCCCCCACCCCTCAGGGCACAACAAATGGCACCAGGACATTCCCTCATTGTTATTGTTATCAAGTGAATTATCAACTGTTATGTTAAACTATCCTCTATCCATCTATGTAAAAGAAGCACATGTCCATCAGTTCACTTTTTACCCTATCCCAGAGGTTTCCTTGCTTTGCTTTATCCCACCTCCTTAATCTATCACCAATGGATTTCATGTAACCCACCTATGTCCCTTTCCTTTGATTGCTATGTATAAATATAGATGTAACCTGCCATTCTCTGGAGAATTATCTCAATTCATTGAGGTTCTGCTTCCTGGCATATGTCAACAGTTTGGCTCAAATAAACTCACAAAAATTCTTTATATGTCTGAATTCTTTTTTTATGTTAACACATCTAACCAAATAACCAACACCCCTAGATTCCTCCTGAGAAATATATATGGAATCTCTGTACCCATAGCTACTACCATTTCTGGCCATGATTTTTACAATAACTACCTAACAAAATTCCTGGCATTCACTCTGGTTCAGCCCTTTAATTTATTCCACACACTGTAGTTACAGTAATCTTTTAATTTTCTAAAAAGTGTAAATTTTATCAAGTCATTCTTTTGAATGGCTTTCAATTGGCCTTAATATTAGGCCACTCTGCCTTTCAGGCCCATCCAGGCTCCTTCCTTCTACCCTTGGCAAATCTAGAGGACTTCCACCATCTAAACAGTATTTTTCAAACTGTGTGTTGCAACCCACTATTTGCAACTAGTAATACAAATTACTTGTATTTTTTTTAAATGAATTACAGAATAATAACGGTAACAAATCCAGCAGCTAACATTTCACACAGTGCATTCTTTGTACCAGGAGGGGTTCTAAAGTGCTTTGTACATATTAACTCACTGTAGCTTCAAAACAACCCTGTGAAGCAGGCACCATGACTATTCATACTTTACAATTGAGAAAAGTAAAACAAAAGGATGTTTGTTAACTTGCCCAAACACACGGCTGATTAGTGTGCAGCTGGGATTTGGAGCTAGGTGAGCTAACTTCAGAGTCCAGGCCCTTAACCGGATGCCTCTCAGCAATACCCATCACAGTGCATCACAGAGAGGAAGAACAAGCATTAACTTTGTGCAGCGTTTTAGTTACTTGTGTATGTATGTGTACATAGGATTGCAAGGTGGAATTGATTTCTTACTGCAGATCATATCAAAGGAGTCTGAATACTCCCTTCCCCCAGAGCCCTCCTCAGACAGAGAACTCAAAACACCTTTTGGGTCTCAGTTTCAATAGCAGTTTCCAGAGGGAGGCTGACTCTCCTAGTCTGGGCACAGGCCCTTTCTCAGCACCTGCTTGCTGAGTTACACCCACCACTAAAGTCCTCTCACTTAGCACGAGGCCTAGCATTTAGTAGGCCTCTGCTAAATATTGGTAGAATGTGTAAATTAATGGTTTTACCTTACAATTACTAAAGAATCATATACATTCCACAACCAGAATTGAAAAAATTCTACCTACTTATCGCCAGAAACAATTCTTGCCAGGTGAACAGTAAAATCCTTAATTTACTTCACTGCCCAAGTGATTCTTTGTGTAAAACACATGCATGTATATACTCCCAGTGTTTGTCTTGGAGTCACATAGCCCTACAGTGGACAGGGGAACAGAAGCGGAGTTTGCATATGGTAAGGGAATGAAGCTGTTCCCTTGAGAGGTAACCAGGGCCACAAGTCCACACCCTCCCCACAGCAGGTTACTGGCCTTTCCCATGAGAAGCACCGAGTGGCCAACATGCTCATCAGGCTTCACTTCACAAACTGTAGATTTCTTTACCTCCAGATCTGCAGTTCTCACCTGCCAATTGGCAAAGGAGTAGTGCAAGCTAATCTTTAATAGGATACTTATCATTAAGTGCTGAAATATGATTGCCCATCAGGAGGTTTACTACTCATTTATACTTACCTGGGTGTTGAGACATGGCAGACCAAGTTTATGTCAGGGCAATAGCCTTCCCCCGAGTGTGTCTAGGACAATTCAGGTGTGCAGCAGAGAGCGTCCTGCGTGGATGATTACCCATGCTTCCCACTGTGCTCTAAGTAACACCAGGAACTGGCTGCTGCTGTGCTCTAGAAAGAATGCCAGAGGGAAATGTCCTTCCCGTGAGAGTGCCTACTGATAGCTGGCCTAAAGTTCACTGCCTTCCAGTTGTTTCAGAATCAACCTATACTGAGGAAAAGTATGTAGATTATATCACTTACTCAATATAAAAAATGTTTTTATGACTATATTATAAAAGGAAATAAAAAAGAAAGAAATGAAATCTGAAATTCTAGGAATTCAAAAGTAAACTAACTGGAAATGCTTTCCTCATGACTAAAATAGTTATAAAAACAGAAGTTAGATAACAAGTTATTTCATTATAAGCAGCAGTGGAAATTCACCAAGTCCAGGTCTGAGGATCCCAGACAGACATTTGAACAGAGGAGCCCCAGAGGCAGGCAACTCCTACTGAGCCCCAGAGTGAGCTGGCCTCAGAGTCATCTGTAGGGTCAGGCAGGATTGCTGGTCTGGGCAGCGCTGACAGGTTCAAGGGCGAGGAGACACAAGAAGCTCCAGAGCGTTAGCAGGCAAAGCACAAACTTCCAACACAGCCTGAGGAAAAGAAGCGTGGCTTCACAATTATTTTAATAGGGGACGATAAAAGTACAGGAGCAGTGGAGCAAAGTTGAGGTACAAGGTGTGTAGAAAGGGAAGGGAAGTGAGCTATCAAAACAGGCAAGGAGTCAGAGCATTTACAACAGCCACCTGAGAAAAGAGCAGGAGGAACGCTAGATTTGGCTGTTTCATCTCCCTTAGGGTTCCTGATCTTGTCTAGGCAGGTCTGTCAATCAGTTGTTGGTGAGGGAATATGGCAATTGGTAGTTTTAAAATTAACAGTAAAATCCCGAGTCCTTAGGAATGATTTTGGCATAAGAAAGGACTCAGACACAGAAAGCTACAGAAATTAAATAGGACAGGAACACAAACAAAAAGCTTCAAAGGATACTCACTTCCTCACTTCCCAGCTAGCAAGCAGGATTTATATTTTTCCTAGCACACAATAGTAATGCTGCCTCACATGCTTAACTACATAGCAATCTTGGCTCCCACACAGGTTTAGGAGCAGCAAAACACAATGGAAAAGGCTAAGAAGGCTCAGCTGTTTCAGCAGAGGGGGCCTGCATGTGCCTTAGAGGTGGACCAGTATTCCGAATCCAGAAGTGGGTTCAGTGTGGCTCCACATGCAACCACTGTGTGAGCTTGGTAATTAGTTTACCTCTCTGAACCTTTGTGTTCAGTCTCTTCATCCATAAAATGGGACTAAAAGAGCACCTACCTGAGGGATATTACATGGATTGAGTGATTATTGCAAACGATAGTTTTAGCAGACTGTTCGGTAGTGTTAACTTTCAGTAAGTGCCAACCAGCAGCCCTAGTATTGAGGGGAATCACTGCATGCTTTTCTCCTTAGGGAAGACATAATGACCAGGAGTTACCCAAAACATTCAGAAATGGGAACTGGAGTGATAATGCGTAACCTTAGAAGTCACCTAGAGAAGCGGCACTCCAGTACAAAAGAAGGGACATTTTGCAGTTAGTTTGTGTCAGTTTAGTTCATTTCAAAGTCTCTATTTCTTTGTGTGGACAGAGAATGTAAAGTTATTCCTTTGTTTTCTTTTTTAAAGAACTGGAACTGTTAAATAACCAAAGAGAGAGAAATAATGTTTACAGAAGAAATACAAGTTATAATATAAATATTATAGGTGTTATGGAAGGAGAAGTTAAGGAGGTGAGGTTGTCTCTACCCCCAGTGAAGCCACATCTAAGAATCAGGAGGATTCCGTCCCCAGGTGCTCATCAATACACGGGGCTGATGGGAGGAATGGGAAAGCTCCAGAGTATCAGCGAGGGTGAGCAGTCTGCTAACTGCCCAGCCTGGCCTCCAGAGGAGGAGTCCATTCTCCATGCAGCAGCTGCTCACAAAGCTTGTGAAGAATAAAGTCAAGGTTCTGACTTTTTAGAGACAGAATCTTACACCATCTCCTAGTGACTGGCATTTTGAGGCTTACAAATACATCAATAGGGCAAATTTAACATGTATTCCGGGTGTGACCCCTCAACTAAACAACTCGCAGCCTGAAGGATGGCAACTGCTTGAAATAAATTTAATTTGGAAATCAAGATTTGCAAATCTGCTATAATAGAAAATAATTAAATCATTTATGGCTACTAAGAGCCAAGAAAAAGGTAACTTCAACAACAAACCAAATAAGCTGTGAATCTGTAGAGAAAGCATGTCAAACTCGTGGCCCACATGGCCCACAACGAATATTCTTGTGGCCCAGCTAATATCACGGTATATAAGAATCATTTTAATAAAAATTTCATAACAATTTTTACAATATCTTGTTACACATAACTATTAATAATGAACTACAATGTTCGCTAATGACTGATTACTATAATCGTGTTGTGTTCATTTGCCTTAAGTGCAGGCCTACCATTTCTCTCCACTACAATTTTTATTAAAATGTTCTATTATTTTATGTTAATGACTAGAGGCCTGGTGCATGAAATTCATGCATGGGTAGGGTCCCTAGGTCTGGCTGGCAATCAGGGCTGATCTGCAGGTGACTGGTAGGGTGATGGGGGGGTTAGAGGGGGCAACCTGCTGGCACCTGCCTTAGCTGGCCTGGCACCACACACTTGCCAGCCTCGCCCCCCACCGCCGCCTCCACCGGTCTGGGCCTGTGGCCTGGGGGCTGCTCTTGCTGTTGAGTGTCTGCCCCTTGGTGGTCAGTGCGCATCATAGCGACTGGTTGTTCTGCCGTTCAGTCAATTTGCATATTAGGCTTTTATTATACAGTGAGGCCTTGACTTACGAGTGTCCCAACTAACGAGTTTTTCGAGATATGAGCCATGTCTTGGCTGATTTTTTGCTTTGAGTTGCGAGGCAAAAAATCGGCTGAGAGTCAGCTGGTATCTCAAAAAACTCGTTAGTCGGGACATTTTTCGTTAAGTCAAGGCCCCACTGTATAAGATTACTTATTTATTTTAGCCCTTTGTATTCAACATGTCTCTATCAAAATAAACCTATGTTTCTATGAAAATTGAAGCTTTTGCTTTTTGTGGCCCACATAAACTTAAACCTTGTGTAATTGGCCCGTGTTAGCCTTTGAGTTTGACATGCTTGCTATAGAGCATGACAAGGCCTGCTCTCCAGGAGATCACTTCTCCTTAGGCAAGGCTGACTCTGGAAGTGCATCATCTTTCAAAGATGAGAACAAACACCAGCACTAGCACTGACCAGGAGTGACAACTTGTCATAACTTATAAAATTACACCAGGTAGAAATTCCTCACATACAGGACCCCTCACTCTAGAAATTTTATTTATTTATTCATTTGCTTAAACAACACTTATCTTAGTCGGGATCTCGTGAGAAGGCAATCCTGAGACAGAGATTTAGGGCAGAGGTTTTATGAAAGCTGCAAGAATCATGGTAGGGAAGTAGAGATGTGACAGAGGGCAGAAAGGCAACCCAGAGGAAGTGTTCTCAAGCCAGCTACCACCGTGGGCCAGGAGAGCTCAATCCCACAGGCCAGCTCTCCACCTGTAACGTAAACAGACATACCCAGGGTTGTTACACTGTAGGTTCTGATGCCAGTAGGTCTGGAGAGAGGCCTGCGTTTCTTCACCTCTGACTGGTTCCAGGTCCTTCCATGTTCCTAGTCGAAGGACCCACTTTCAGGGCTAAGGGTACAGACTTAAGCCCTAGCATTATATTCCGGGGTCACAGGAACTGGAGTAAGTACCTGGTTTTACACTGGTTTTCTTGGGTCATTGTTTGAGGACTGCTCTGTAAAGGTGCCATTCCCGGGCATACTAGCAGGCCTGCACAGAGAAGCAGAGCTTCCTTCTTAGGCTCCAAAGAGTCCTCGGGCACAGAAGCAGAAACTGGCCTTTGGAAGTCGGAGGATGCACTGAAGGGGTGCTGGTGACTTAGCATCTGTTACACTACTAGGTACTATGTACCAGGGAGTTTGCTAGGGATACAGTAGGGGAAAAAGGGTTAACAAGCCCTGCCACTCTTGACTTATTATTAATCTAAGTCAGGGGAATATAAGTATATGTTATCTGGTAATGAATGCAGAGGAGACAAACAATGCCAAAAAGTGGGGGCAGGAAGTATCAAAGTGGGAGGGAGCAAAGTCTGTGGTGTTGGCTTGACTTCCAAAAGGCTGACATTTGAGTAAAGATGTTAAAGGCACAAGAGAGAACATGTGGTTATCTGAGGAAAGATTATTCTTAGCAGAGAGTGAGCAAGGACAAAGTCTCTAGTGGACCTGACAGATTCAGAAAAGAGGAAGCCAGTGTAGTTAGAGTGAAGTCAGCTAAGGAAAGATTAGAAGGAATGAGGTCAGAGAGGATGGGGGCAAATCCTATAGGGTCCAACAGGTGACTCTAAATATTTCAACTTTTACTCTGAGTGACTCAGAAAGCTACTAGGGAGTTGAAGAGAGGCAGGAAGTAATGTGTCCTCTAGCTGTTGTGTTAAGTTTCTGTTTGAAATCAGGGAGAGTAAGGAGGATGAGGGCTTCATCAATGGTGGCAGCAGTGGGGGCACAAAAGTGCTAAGATCAGAGATATGTAGTGAAACCAGATCAAATGGGCTTTGGCTTTTGAACATTAATAAATTAAATGTGGGGTGTAAGTGAAAATAGGAGTCTACGATTACTCCAAGGTTTTGGACCTAACCAACTGAAAACACAGCTGCCATTTTCTGAGACAGGGAAGACTGACAGAAGTTTGGGGGAAAATGTCTGGAACTGAGCTGGGAGCATGTTAAGTTCCAAATGCCTGGTTGACATATGAGTGAATATATTAAGACGATGATTGGACCTACAAATCTAGAGTTCACGGTAGTTTCCCGCATGGGAGTCATCTGTTCATAAGCTGTATTTAGAAACCTGAGGCTCTCTTTCCTAGGAGTATAAAAATTCTATGTTACTGAAAGGAGAAAAAGAGATTAGACTAAGGAGTGTGTCCCGAGGCACTCCAATATCCGGAGAACAGAGCTAGACACAGAATTGGCAAAGGGGACGAAACAATGTGCAGAGAGGAAGAAGGAGAAACAGCAAGGGTGATCTCCAAGGAAAGTAAGAGCTGATGTGCCAAGTGCACCTGCAGTCCTGGGGTTGAGGATGTACAGGGAAGACTCACCCATGAAGGGGCCATGGGTGATCTAGATGAGAACAGGTTTTATGAAACCATGGAGGATGAAGGTTTCATTGCAGGGAGTTTAAGAGAGAACTGGAAATGAAGACAACAAGTACAAATGTATCCAAAGGTTTGCTCTGAAGAGTGGAAGAGAAAATGAGGTAGCAGTTGAAAAGGTAGGTAGGGGAAGAGAGACTTGTCTCAGAGATGGAGAAAATAACAGCTGAGTGTAGGACAACGTGAAAATAGTCTAGTAAAGAAGGGCAATCCCTGATGATGTGGGAGAGAGAATGAACTGTGGATAGGCAAAAGTCCTGGAATAGGCAAGAAAGGATCAGAATGGGTTTGTGGGCATGGCCTTAGTGTAGAGCAGAAATTTTCAATTGGTACGCCACAGAATTTTTAAAATGTGCAATATCTGACTATTTAGTCAGGGGCACTGAACTCTTTTCCCTTAGATTGTCACATAAAAAATGATAACAGCCAACACAACAATAGCTATTTTTTGTCAGACTGGCAAAATATATATATTTTTGGTACGTCACACGATTTTAGTAATTAGTCTATGTGTGCCATGAGTTGAAAAGTTAAAAATTGCTGGCATAAAGCATGGTGGCTCACCCATCTATAATAATAAAAGGGTAATATGCTAATTAGACCGGACGTCTTCTTCCAGACATCCTTCCTGACGAAGCCGGGATCAGAGGGAAGCCAGCCCGGGTCCCGGGTGCCTGCCAGCGGCCAGAGGAGGGAAGCCTGGATCCTGGGTACCAGAGGGAAGCCAGTGCCGGCAGCCAGGGGAAGGAAGGCCTACTCTTGCATGAATTTTCATGCATTGGGCCTCTAGTCCTAAAATAAAATGTTAAGCAGAAATGTTAACAGGAGACATGGTTATTTTTCTATGATATGAAATTTAATCCAATTTGTCTTCTGTTTCTAAATTGGCTATTATTAAAGATAGGTCAAAAGAAAACCATCTTATATTTAATTATGAAAGAGGTCACTTCCCCAGTGAATTCTTCAAAAAACTATTCGGAAGGATCAAACAATTACCTTTATATAATAACTAGGGGCCTGGTGAACAAAGATTCGTGCACTGGGGGTGGGTCCCTCAGCCCGAACTGCACCCTCTCCAATCTGGGAGCCCTCAGGGGAGCCTTCTTCAATACGGGAATTTCTGACTGTCGTTGCAATCATATGAGCAAATTGACTGAGACCCCCAACCCAGTTTGGTTTGTTACTCACAGAATAATAGAGGCATTTTTTTCCCTTTGCTTCATTGGTGGAGATTTCCTGGAAGTTTTAGGATATCTTCCCTTTAATTTTTCCTAGGCATTCTGATTTTACTTATGTCTCTCACCTTTGCTTTTCCTCCATCCCCCACTGCAACAGTGACTTGCTCCAGGTTCACTTTGCTCTAGTGCAGTGATGGCGAACCTATGACATGAGTGTCAGAGGTGACATGTGAACTCATTTTTTTGTTTGATTTTTCTTTGTTAAATGGCATTTAAATATATAAAATAAATATCAAAAATATAAGTCTTTGTTTTACTATGGTTGCAAATATCAAACAATTTCTATATGTGACACGGCACCAGAGTTAAGTTAGGGTTTTTCAAAATGCTGGCACGCCGAGCTCAAAAGGTTTGCTATCACTGCTCTAGTGTCTAGAACACTAGAGGTGACACGTGTGTCATAGGTTCGCCACCACTGGTCTAGGAGTTCCGTCTGCTATCAGAACTACGATTCCCAGCATTCCTGGTATTCCCCACGCTCTGGGCTTTCGCTTCAGGTCCTAGGGCTGCCACCAGAACTACTTTTCCAAAAATTCTTGGTGCTCCCCGTGCTCTTGGTTTTCCCTTCCGTGCTCGTGGTTTTCCCGTCTTACGGCCTCCCACTCTGCCAAGTCCTCCAAGCCGCCAGCTCTCCCTCTCTGCTCTCCATCTGGCTGCTTGGGGAGTCAAGTTCCCCAAGCTGCTCCACCCTCTGCTGGCTCTCCTGCTCTGCTCTCTGCCCATTGGCTTTGGGGGGGCATGGCTCCCTTGGTCACTGGAGCGACTGAAGGAGCCATGTCACCCCAAGCTCCGGCTCTCCTCTCCACCCAGTGGCTTGGGGGAGCGACCAAGGGAGCCATGTCCCCCCAAGCTGCTGGCTCTCCCACTCTGCTCTTCGCCTGGCACCTGTGTATGCAAATTAACCCACGATCCTTGTTGGGTTAATTTGCATATTCACTCCTGATTGGCTGGTGATTATAGTGGAGGGACAATTTACATGTTTCTCTTTTACTATATCAGATTTGTGGCATGATAAAAATACATTTAGGAATAACATGTTTTTGATCCATTATTTGTAATGTAAAAGATATAGAACTTCTAATGGTAACAAATAAAAAACATCAGATATAATATTGCCAATATATGTTGTGGTAAATGTCATTAGCCAAGACTGTCTTCTAGTACATTTTTCAATGGTGTGATAGTATTTATTTACCCTGTGCTATTAGAGAGTGAATAGTCACTAGCTTTTGATTTTCACAACAGTTGCAAAAAAAAAAAAAAGAATTCTATTTTTTATCCAGTCTGAAATTGAAATTGACTTAGCATCTCAGAACTGTCAAAAATTTCTTTTACAAGAAGGTTTGCTTTGCAGAAACTATAAAGTAAGTGTCATTCATGATACTTGCATTCTATATTCATGCTGCAGGTCTATGGAAAAGAAACATTAAAAAGCATCAGGAAGGCCTCAGAAAGGCCTAGCTGTCATACTCTGTGCCCCTCCAGCTCCCTTTGCAGTCAGCTTCAGTGCTGTAGAAATCAGAGGTTCTCTAGTTAAAACTGCCAACAAGGAAAAGAAGAATACTTGAAGAGTAGAATATCAGCTACTCTAGAACTTGTCTTTGCTAACAGGTCAGGCTGACACTTACTTTCCTATGTTAAAAACGGGAACCTCTGTTTACATTCAAATTAAAAGAAGCATACAGTAAGTACTTGGGATTTACAAATTTGGAACTTATTCTAAGGAAACCTCCCAATAGGTGTACTTATAGAACAATATGTGTTCTATTCCAGATGAAATAAGAAAACAAGTAAGATTATGCAGAATAATTCCCTTAAAGTTCAGTCTTTTCCATGACACGGTATTGCTTCTATACCTCATTTGGATGAATTAAACTGCATTCCCTACATCCCCAGCAGGTTGTACCAGATGCCAATTGATTTTACTAACACGAAACTGGTCACATTAATCCACAAGGCCTGAGTCATAAAAAACTACAAGTCCCAACACTTCTGACACAAACAAATAAACCCTGTTTTGTGTGTGTTTTTTCTATAATATAGGTAGATTCCACTTGGCAGACTGGGGCGAGGGTGGGGTAGCAAGCTGCTACTATGTCTGCAGAGTGAAATCCTTCTCACGGCACAGAACCCAATTCTTCAATACCCTTTTATTAAACGGTTTTCTTTTTTATCATCACAGTCATTTCTAAGTGGAATGTAGTAACCATAAGGTTTTCAGAGAAACAGAGCTAGCTAAATGCAGTCTGTGTGTGAAATCCTGAGAGGCCATGAAAAACAAAGCCTTCTTCCCAGTAGAAAACTTCATTCTAAAGTAAGGACACTGATCCACCTGGGCCGGCACTTGGATCTGTGATTGGAGCACTTACCCAGACAGACTCCAGAAACATTTAAATCACTCCAGAAACATTTCTATAGAAGTGTGTGCCTCCATTCCCTATGGTCTCAGCAAACCTCAGGATTACTGGTCAAAGTCTCTCTACTTTTCCCATTGGAAGTACTTGCTGGTTCAGCCATCCCTGAACACAGATATTTATTTTCTTAACCCTTCATTTTTTATCTAAATCCTGTAACCCACGAAGGCACTTTTCTTTGCCCAAAAGTCACTTTCTAACTGGCCCACTTAGTCATCAACTGATGAGTGACTATCCCAATGGACACACCTCCTTTCCCTTGAACTGTTCATCCACTGCCCGCCTGTGTCCCTAGCCACTGACCTATATAATGAAACCAAATTGGTACATTGCATACTCTTGAAAGCATTGATTACATCTGATTAGTGTGTTCTGATGATTTCTGAATACGCCAGCAGCTAGGACTATGGTTTTCCACTATGAAAAGGGGCTAATAAAAATTATAGGAAAGAAAAACACTTCTCTGCTTTTCCAAGCAGTGATTTAAACACCAAGATTGAAATCAAAATAAAAAAGTTCAAAATTAATTAATATGGAAATTACTAAACCATCAAAATTGCTGATGTCGTAAACAAAATTTGTCAACAGCCACTAAGAATTCATTAAAAGTAAATTTATTGTTTAAAAACAACTGTGCAACATGTGCTTTTCAAGCCATTTTTGAATCTGGTTTGTTGTTCATCTCTTCTCAGGCTTCAGTTTGGCAAGGCTGAACAAGAAACACGGTACAGACACACAGTTAGTACGCACAGGTAAGGGAAGAAGCAATAGTAAATTGTGTTTGTTATTCTCTCAACAGTCTAAAAGGTATAATCCAACTAACAACATTAACTTTTTTAAAATATATTTTTTAATTGATTTCAGAAAGGAAGGGAGAGAGAGATAGAAACATCAGGGCATGTGTCCTGACTAGGAATCAAACAGTGACTTCCTGTTTCATAGGTTGATGTTCAACCACTGAGCCAATACCAGCTGGTGTAACATTAACTTTTAAAATCTGATCATGTTCACTGTGTTCTGAAAACAATTATATTCTAAACCAAACAAGATTTTAAACTAAATGATCTATTTCTTCTTACAGAACTGAATAAACAATGCCGCAGGGATTCAGGTCATCATTTTAAATGTAATTGGAGGATTCTATTTTAATAATGTGAATATTGCAACATTACTTTTGCTTGAGCTTCCATTGACATAGCTATAGCTACCACAAAAGGACAACAGCACAAATAACCTCATACGTGCACAGTAAGGTCACCTCTAAGAACCTTCAGTGTATGCAATTCTTGGACATTCAAATGATAATAATTCTGAGTTTTCAAGAAAAGCAATATCAAATTGCACTTACTCTAGGGCTGAAAAAAAGTATTTTTAAATGCTTAATATCTTGCTGATTATTCAAGTTGGAGATGGAAACAGGCAAAAACATGTTGCTCGATAATGCTGTTATTGGAGGTCAAGGTTTGACCTCAGTCTGGGCACATGCCAGGGTTGCAGACTTGATCCCCAGTGTGGGGCATCCAGGAGGCAGCCAGTCAATGATTTCTCTCATCATTGATATTTCTATCTCTCTCTCCCTCTCCCTTCTTCTCTGAAACCAATTTAAAAAATAATAATGCTATTATTTTCATTAAAAATGAACGCATTTAAAACATTACACAATAGATACCCGTCCCTCTTTGGTGCCAATTTCATAAAATTGCAGAATTCTCAGAAATATTTTAGAGTATTAAATTTGAATAGCCAAACATCTGAGAATCAAACATATACAGACTCAAAAGTACAGCTGGTCCCCCCACTCTGCACTTTGCACTAACAATGATTGCATTAACAAATCATGTTACCTGTTCAGTAAGTACACACAGCTTTCTGAGCTACTAAGCCTCTTTAATTAAGGCAATAGGAGCTCCATACATGCAAAAGAAGATATTGTATATTCAAGGAGAAATTCATACAAACATGACACACTTTATATTTGTTATTTGATTCCTTATAGATTTAAAACTTGCATTAAGGCAACTTTGCACTTCATATACTCCATAATTTATAGACAGAATTCATATGACACAACATTCTTTCCCAAAGTTATCAATAATTAAATTCTTTTTGCCCCGGCCATATGGCTCAATGGGTTGGAATGTTGTCCTGTACAACCAAAAGGTTGGGGGTTTGATTCCCAGTCAGGGCACCTAGGTTGCCAGTTCAATCCCTGGTCAGGGCATGTACAGGAGGCAATCAACTGATGTGTCTCTCTGTCTTCTCTCTTATCAATAAAAACATATCCTCAGGTGAAGATGAAAAAATATTTTAGACTAAAAACAAAAATAATTAAATCATTTTTGTGACTATCATTCAGTGTGTGAAACAGAAAACAACATCATTTGTATATACAAATGAACTAAAATACCTGCTCCATGTTCCACAGCTTCCTCTCGTAGAGTTTTAAAAATATGGTCCATCTATTAGGCCCTCATCAACTTTAACCAAAAATCACACATACACCCTATAGGGGTGGGAATAGAGTGTGTGGTTTGTTTGTTTTTTTTCCAAGAGGTGACTTCGAAGGAAAATACATTATTACTTTCTCAAGCAACTAAAGAAAAAAAAACACCTTTTTCTATTATCTGAACCAAAACACAGAAACAAAATCATAACACACACACACACACACACTCCTGCTTTGTAGTTTAGGCCAACTATGAGCAAGCTATACTTGAATCTCCTTACAAACTTCTAAAAAATCTATAGGCACATACACATTTTTATTAAGCTATTTAAAACCAACCTTGCTAAGGAAATCACATACTATTTAAAAGAACAAAAAGAAGGGAAGCAACTAATTTTAAAATCTTACTATTTTCCCTATGTTATTAAAAACACATAAAAGAATCAATCTGAGAGTCTATTAGTCTAAATAATTAGATCCAGTAGGTATAAAAGCAGTAAAAAATATTTTAAAAAAAACTAATAATGCTTTAAAAGTCTTCTGAAATACTATGGAGATATAATAATGGTATAAAGAAATGACTGAGAGCCAATAGTAAAACAAAAAGCTTATTTTATGTTTAATAAATTATTCTCAACTCATTTCCAAGGAAAGTGTTTGGTAAGCTTCAACCATTTCCCAGAGGGATGAAGCACTGGTTTGCAGTCAGAAAGAAGACAGTCATGATCAAGAAAAGTAGACAAGATAGAAGAATTCTGCTTAAGTCATATTTACATTCTCCATAGTGAGGGGAAGCCAAGTTTGCCACCCCAAATATGCCCCTTTTTAAGACATTATTTTAAGCTAGTTATTTTTAAGGAATGACAGAATCAGGAAAAACCTTTGGTCTTCCCCCTAACTGTCTAAAAGAATTTAGATAGAGGACTTGCTCTAAAGGAGCAATTATCACAGATAACTATATTTTAATGTGAACTAGTGTGATAGACAGGGAGGAACCTATCAAGAGCCATTTAGTCCTTTCTGTGTCCCACTGTTAAAGAGGCAGGTTCCATGTTCATAGGGACCCCATATGTGAATAGGTAAAAAATCTGGTCATTTTCTCTTGTTAATCTGTCTCATGTTAATTTTGTTCATTTCTCCAACTGGAAGAACTTAGAAGGGTAGCAGAGAATTTATTTTTCTTCCCCATGTGGTGTGGTGCTCTCCTGGGAGAAAAAGCTCAGTTTTGTGGAATTCACATACTTCCATGGTGTAAGTCCTCCCACAAGCTGGCAGCATGATGTCCCAGAGCTAAAGTCGAGAAGAGCACACCATACAGTACTAGTACCATGCCAACACAATCAGTGTAAATAACCTCAGAAGCAGAGATTATAGTAAAATGTAATAAAATAATTAGGAAGTGACAGTTTTTGAGTATTTTATAGAACTTATTTAACTTTTTGTAATGGTTGTATTTAACAACTGGCTGGCAAAAATCTCTAAGAATTGAACAACTGGCTTTCACAAGCCAACGTAGGCTGACTCTAGCAGACCATTTATATGTTATATACCCAGAAAAGTATAGACATCTCTCATTTTCTTAACAGCCATTCTTAAATACTGGAAGAACACAAACTTAATTCTTAGAAAAAACTCTCAGCCCTGGCACCTAAACACAGAAGTTGATTTTCAAGAATACCCAAGCCTTCAGAGTATAAATGGGTCCACTTCCTCATCACAAAGCTGGTTATAGGTATAAGCTATAGAATTTGATCTAGAAAAAACATCATATAGTATTTCACAGAACTTGTAGCAAAAAGAAGGTTGAACTGTGTTGTACTTCAGGGTCCCTTTGAAACAATATATATTTCCCCACGGCCCTGACACTCTCCACTCCTCTGGCCCTCAGAAGAAAACTCTACTATAAGGTCTCTCTGATTCTGGAGTTACAAGTTAAAAAAAAAAGCACTTATAATTAAAATAATTTATAAACAAACTAAAAGTTTGCTTATTCTCTATTCCATGAGAATAACAGAGCACTGTGTCTATTAGATAAATGTTAGCTGATGAATAAAAACTAACAAGCCATTAGCTTTCAATAAGACTTCAGGATGAAACCCTGGAAATGTGACTGGGCTCTAAGTGGGCTCTGTAAGTCTCAGGGGAGACTTGCTCCCCTTTCATGTTCTCTAATTTGAAGACAGTAGTATAAAATCCTCCATTTTTAATTGATAGGCAACCACTTTATTTCTGTGTGTTATGTAGGTGACCATTTATGAGCTGTCAGTTTGCATATAAGGAATGAAAAAACCCCTGGCTAACAAAGAAACTGAAATAAAGTGGCAATTAAGGCAACTTCACCCCAAGTGTTCTTGGACATGGAATATAATGAAAAATGATGATCTGACTGAAAATGGATTCAGAAGGATCAGTATATAAGCAAGAAAAACTAAAGTAAAACTAAGACAAACCCAATGTTATGGGGCACTGGAGATGGAAATCCAATTGTATTTAAATTAAAACTGACAGGGCTAATAGACCAGGTTTTGTGTTATCTCCATCTATAGCTTACTTCTTTCATGCAATTAACTTAATCAGACATCTACAGAACATATCTATTGTGAAGGCAGGATCCTAAGTCCTCAATTTTGTAGGTTTGACATATCTATAATTCCTTGAGTTTCTGAGGGCAACTTCAGGATCATCAATAAAAATTTCTGTGAAAAGAAAAGCTCATTCACATTTTCAATTAAAAAAGGAAGGGATTCGCCGAAACCGGTTTGGCTCAGTGGATAGAGCGTCGGCTTGTGGACTGAAAGGTCCCAGGTTCGATTCCGGTCAAGGGCATGTACCTGGGTTGCGGGCACATCCCCAGTAGGAGATGTGCAGGAGGCAGCTGATCGATGTTTCTCTCTCATTGATGTTTCTGACTATCTCTCTCCCTTCCTCTCTGTAAAAAGTCAATAAAATATATAAAAAAAATTTTTTTAAAAAAAGGAAGGGATTCATAATGTAGGATAACTACTTTTTGAAGAGTTGAATGATTATGCTGTATGTTTTCAAATTTAAAATATCATCATATGTTTAGGGGTTTAATTTATGGAACAATCAACTAATCTTTATATTGCACATTAAAGACCTGAATATTATTGTTCACATTAGATGAACAATTATGGAAGACTTGCAGTGCAACTTAAGAAAAACTTGTCACTTTTATTGTGTGGCAATGATTTGTAAAGCATGATATGCTAAGTAATCCTATGATATAATTTAGGGACACAAAAACTTCTGTCAGAAAACAGCCAGAGACTACATTTAATTAAACTTTTACTATTAAAATAACATAAATTAAATTAATCGACACGGTATAATTAAACCTTTATTTGTAAGATTTTTTATTAGACTTGTTCGTCATTAATGAACGTTAAATGCTACCTCTAACTTGAGCTCTATGTTAAATTTAAATAATGAACCATTGTTCACACTCACAAAAGAACAAACACTACTTTAACAGTCTTTTGTCTCAATGGGGCTGTTACTCTTATGCATAGCTAAGATATAGGCTTGTCCCTCCTTCCTCTCTATAGTCATTTCCATAGTTGGCAAGATATCATCTTTAAGGTTGATAAAATGGTTTAAAATAACGAGAGTGAAATCATTAAGAATATAGCAATGAAGTAGCTAAGACTGAAAAGAATTTTGGTTAACCTCAAACAATGTTTTCAAATTTGTGTTCTAGTATTTCTTATTAACCTCATATATATATTGAGGAATGACCCAATTTGGGTTGGTAAAGACTTACCTGAACATGTCTCCTAGACCTTTCAGCATTCCCTTCTTGGCTTTCATTTTATCCTTTTCCTTATCTCTATCTTTTTTCTTCTCTTTTCCAGTTTTATCCTTTCTCCTATTAATCTTATCTCCTTTCTCTTGGTTTCCATTCATTTGTCTTTCCAGAGAATATGAAGGCTGGTCACTGGCTGTGGACACAGACTCTCTCCCTGATCTTGAGCTTTCTTCTGTGTCTTCTTCCACTTGGAAGGAAACAAAAAAAACAGATAAGGAATACAGTGAACCAAGGAACAAAAATAAGGAAGCTAAAATATATGTGAGGATTTTATTTTCCCACATGTTGTACTGTACAGTCCTGCTATTAACATGGGTTGCAGCGCTGTTTACTTTAGCATGGAATTAAAACTGAATATGTGGAATGTATGAGAAGAGGAAGAAGATGGCGGCGATATAGGCAGACGCGTCCCAGGTCGTGTCCCGGAGCAAATGGAGTGAGCAGCTGAAACTAATAGCACCCACCCCGAATTGGTGAAATTGCTCAGCTGGTGAGACAGTTTGCAGCCGGGAAGGGCAGAACTCCCTTGGAAAGGTAAAAAAAAATCGGGGATTTGGGCAGGAAAGTTTGCCAGACCTCTGAGCCCAGAGGGTCGGAGGGAGACCGCGTGGCAGACAGCCGCGTCCCTTGGGACAGGCACAGCCCCTGACTGGGGAGGGGAGATCCGCGGGATTCCTGGCGCCGCCCGGGGGATTTGAGAGCTGGGTTCTGTGAGCACGGAGGACTGAGCCTAAAAGGGGCAGATCTGACTATGCAGTGCCCATAATTGAAGAGTTTACAGAAACCAAGCCTTCCCCGTTTCCGCGGCCGGCGCTT
>NW_006296048.1:67306-83009 GCF_000327345.1 Myotis davidii
AAAAAAAAAAACTGAATATGTGATGTGGATGTCTTCTATGCATATGTGTATCCCTATGGGGAAATGATGTGCCAATAGAGCTGCTTTTCAGTCAGGTGCTGATTTCCCTGGAGTAACATCTTACTTGACACAGAACATGTATTACTGTGGGAACTGGCTGGTCCTCAGCACAGATCCGTAATGGTCCTTTTTACATATTTGCAAAATGAAAATAAACAGTCCTTCCCCAAGTGCTTACACTCCTCCTGGGTAAGGATGAAGTGGATCCACTCTGGCCCCTCATTAATGGATTATACCACTCTCTAGTTAGCACACCAATGGTAGCACAAGAAATTGTTTCCTCAGGCTCCCAAACATGTCTATTTGTCATTTCTACAAACAGGCTGGATCTTCACAGCCTCTGCAGCTTTTATGTATGTTTTTATTAAAAAGGCAACATCACAAGCAAATGGTATTACATCTTCTAATCCTAAATAATTTTGCATGTGAGTCTACACAAAGGCAGGTAAACAGTTGGATGGAGTCATGAAAAGGTGTGATTCAATAACCTCTTACTCCTCTGAACTTTGTAGATAAAAGCTGTACTTATAAAAGATTCCAACCTTTGAACCAACATTTCATAAGAATATATGGTCCAATACCCCAAACTGTTTGCATTTGAAAGAATGACAAGTAACTTAGAGTGGGTTTCCACCTACCAAAAAAACCTTTCAGAATTTAAGTTGGGAAGCAATAGATACACATATTCAGCCATTCTCATTAGATCTTTTCTGAGATTAATTGCCTATGGTTTGGGGCTTTGTGTTACCCCTTGAATTCAGAAGTCATCTTTTTTTTCTCCAGCAACAAACAAAGTATGAATCAATATTTTTAAGCTTCTTCTAATGTAGAGCCAAATAGAACAGTTAGGCCTCTTCTTTGTCTGTCACAAAGAACAGATCTCTAAATAAAGCTAATGTATCTTCAAATAAATTCAGTGAGGGGCACTTAAGTTAGCAATACACAATAACAAGAATATAATAAGACATTAAAACAAACTCAATATCTTAGTGTTATGCTACTAAACCCTCACACAACTGAAAAGAGACTATCAAATGATGACATGAGTACAGCCAATTGATACTTTTATTAATGCCAGCTATTTACCATAATACTAAAATAATTCTTTTTGTTGACACATTTGGTTAAAACATGAGCCAACATATTTCCCATTCCAGCTGGTCATACCCTAGGTCTAGCCAAAGAGTAAGAACATCACCAAGTCTAAATCTAGGCGGTACTCTGGAGGTCATTTAGACCAACTTCTTCTAAATGCTGAGGAAACAGAAAGATCTGGGTCCAGCACACTCCCCGCCTGGGGATATTTCTATTATGATATCCTTGTACAGTTGTACTTTAGCAAGACCTTCATGAATTTTTAGTCAACTCTGTAATTGCTAGATTCTATGCTTCATTCAGCATATATTTCAGCAATCTATCAACCAGTCATTACACAGTCTTCCCAGAAGATAATTACAGCAGTCAGAAATATATTTCAGAAACCTGTTGTCAATCCTATGGTAACTGAATACTGTAATTTGTGGCTCACATTGATGAAATCACTCAAGAAGCAAGGTCAATTGTACAGTGGCTCTAGGATGGGTTAGCAACTGTAAAAATGACTTCAGAAAGATTGACCTTTTTCTGTACTGAGTTATCTAAATGTGAGCCACTCTCTTCTTCCAATGAACATGGCAGGTTTTTAAAAAAAATTGTTTCTTTAACTCTTTTTCAACTAATGCATAAATAGAAATTGTGCAGATTTATTGGAGGAAGCCAGTTACAATTTTCAGATGGCCAATGCTAGTAAAAATCCATAGCCTTGAAAATAAATGCTGAGCTAAGGCTGTAATTTTTTGTGGTCTACATAGAGGAGGGAAAAAATATTCTGGTCTAGTGTCTCAAGAGCAGTGATGACGAACCTATGACACGCGTGTCAGAGGTGACACGCGAACTCATTTTTTGGTTGATTTTTCTTTAAGATTTTTGGAGAAAATGGCGACCAGCAGGAAGGTAGGGAGGGAGAGAGTGTGAGAGCGCAAGGAAGTGATAGAGGAGTGTGTGGACGTGTGTGGTGTGTGTGTATGAGCTAGGGACAGTTAGATTCTGCAGGTCTTCTAAGGGGCTGCTAAACCGGGCAGTCTTAGGCGGTGGAGTCCCGCTCCCTGCACGGACACTCCTGGGCGGCCAGCACAAGCAGGGCGACCACGCCATCTTGGGAAACAGAGCTGCTTGAGACTAGGATCCTGGCCTCAGCACCACCCAGTCTGATCTCAGACGAATACCAGGACCCTGCAGCCACTGGGGACAGTGACTTGTGACCACAGCTACAGACCTGCAGACACCAAAAGTTCAGAAATCCCTGTGGCAGATCCATGAGTAACAGAGCCCATCCCCCTTCCCGCAGGCTTGCAGGAAGCCCCAGAGTAACTAACTGATAGACCCACCCCTTGCCCGGGCCTCAGCGCTCCAGGAACTTTGGCCTGGAAGTGCATGAGCACCTTGGAGCTGATCCCGCATAGGGCCGGGTTCAGGAGTCCTGGGCTGGGAGCAATCGCGCGAACACCGGGAATTTGTCCCGCATAGCACAGGCCCAGGGACCCCGATTCTCTGGGCAGGAGGCAGCACCAAGCACCAGTGACTTGACTGTGTTTCTTATCACCTGCGCCTGAGATCCTGATTCCCTGTGCATTCATACTAAGAGCCAGTGACTCCAATTCCTGGTGCAAGGGCACACAGGGACCCTGATTCTCAAGGAAAGGTCGCAGGAAGCAACAGAGACTCTGATACTGAATTCTTGGGGAACTCTGACATTGGCGCACGCTAGGGGGCTCTGGTTTTCAACATGCTTCAGGGGGGTCTCTGTTCCAGCACGGTGCAGGCAGGGTCCCTGATTCTAAGGGCGTGTATGAGGCCACATTGAGCACTGACAATACTGACTCTGAGTGAGCCTGGTTCCCACAACCCAAAACAACCACACATCTTAGTGTCAGAGCTGTTCAGTGACACTAGGGTGGTGGGAGACTCCCACTGCACACAGCCCAGGCCCACGCAACTTGACGTTTGAACCATCGGGAGATAATCAGAATGAAGAGACGAAACAACACCCAGAGGAAAGACAATGAGGAGTCGCCAAGAAAGGAAATTAATGAAGTTGAAGCATGCAACATGACAGAAAAAGAATTCAGATAATGGTTGTACAATTCATTCACCAGATGGATAAGAAAATCAACAACCTATGCAAGAATCAGGATCAGACCACATAGGTTCTGTATAAAGATCACCAGCTTGAGTTTTGAATGTCTTTATTTTGCTTCTATATGTTTTCGATTGACTTTATAAATTTATTAATTGGCCCTAGGCCAGTGATGGCGAACCTATGACACATGTGTCAGAGGTGACACGTGGGCAAGATGACCCAAAAGATTTTTCTTTGTTAAATGACATTTAAATATATAAAATAAATATCAAAAATATACATCTTTGTTTTACTATGGTTGCAAATATCAAAAAATTTCTATATGTGACACGGCACCAGAGTTAAGTTTTTCAAAATGATGACACGCCGAGCTCAAAAGGTTCCCCATCACTACTCAAGAGCTTGCTAATTATGTGAAGCCATTTCAGGGACAGCGCCCCAGGAGAATGTAAATATAGCTTTAGTAGGGCTGCAGCACCTTGTCAATACCCTTGATATGGCTATGCTCTGATTGCCAATCACTCCCTCAACCTTTTGGGAAATAGTTGTGGCCTCAACTTTGAGATAATTGACCAAATCACTGTAAAACAATTCTCAAAAGTTCTTGGGAGCTACAAACCTAGGTCGGTTGGTATACTTAAATTAAACAGATGGATGGTAGTGGATTTTCTAAACTTCACAACATGCAAAACTCCTTTTACCTATACTTCCATATCTCTTTGTAACAAACTTTTATTGTTACACTTCACATATGTTTGTCTCCTACTCTGTAAGCTCCTACAATGAGGAATGCCAGGCAGACAGAAACTGCTCATAAAAGACTGTTTAAATCAAAGATTACTGGTACCTGACTCATGACTTTATCCCAACCACACAAGCATTTATACAGTCTCTGGGCATTGCCATTCCTCTCGCTTCAGAACAATGCCCACTCTTCTCTAATAAAGCCTGAAAAACTGGCCAGACCCAACTGCAGTAACACCGGGAAGGCCCATCATACACTTGATTCTTGAACAACACCGGGTTTAGAGGCACCAACTTCCACACAGTCAAAAATCCACATGTAACTTTCACTCCCCCAAAACTTAACTGCTAATAGACTACTATTGACTGAAGCTTTACTGATACCATAAGCAGTCAATTTACAGCTTTTGTATAGCATATATTACATACTGTGTTACAATAAAGTAAGCTAAAGAAAAGAAAATGTTATTAAGAAAATCATAAGAGAAAATGCACTTACAGTACTGTACTTATTTACTGAAAAACACCCACATGTTAGTGGACCTGGGTAGTTGAAACTTAGGATGTTTAAGGGTCAACTGTACTTGCTTCGGCTCTCATCATTTTCTGGTATATTTTTATGATATTATTGCTAGTGCTGTATGTATTGTCTAATGGATTACACAACCTTCATCAATGTTCAAAACTATAAAAAAATGCGCACAGTAAATGTAAACGACTTTGTCTTCCACAACAGCCATCACCATAACTCATGAATCTTAGTTCTCAGCCTGATAGTTGGCAGAAGTACAGGGCATATGTCTGCTCTTGGCTTGGTAATAGAATAAAGGCAGAGCCATCACAACTAACTGTGCACTGAAGTTACATTTGTTGCCAATTCTTTTCATAATCACAGTAATTTTCTGGTGTATGTAATACCAATTATTTTATAAATAGGGTGAAACAGAGAAAATTAGTATTAAATCATTTATTAACCTTGGGTTTTATAAACACATTTGATAAAATAAAATATCAGTTTCCTGCCCCAAGCCAGTGAACTATTTAAGATGATACTTGGACATCTGAGAATTGTTTATACTTAATTTGAACATTCTAATTTTGATAATACATTATCACAGAAATTCTTCTGGGGGTGTACTTATTTCACTAATCCATTTGATGCTAACTAATTAAAAGTATTTAGCAATATGTAGCTTCATATGTACAAACATAAGATGTTCTTTTAAAGTATTGCATTACATATGTTTCAAAGTCTAAATTTATTTGATAGGGAAAAAAATAGGAATATATCACTTTACCCTATAAAATTACTCTTTTAAAAACTTGAACTGGCTACACATGCTTAATTTATATATGTGTGTAAATATATATAATCATACTCAAGGTCCCAGATATACTAGTCAGGTTATTTTAAAGTTTTAAAATTATTTCTGTACATTTAATACTAGCTTTATAATAAGATACAACTCAACATTCATAAAATAAGAAACCATATAAATAATTTTTCAAGTAAGAAAACTACTGAGAATATATTAGCAACAAATGGCTTGATTTATGTGTTCACACAGAAAATTACAGTGCAAGAACTAACCATAAACCTCTATTTAGATAATTTACTATTTTAAGTGGTAATAAATTTTACAATTTTTCTCTCTAATTTTGCTCATCTTTACAGATTATTACCTTTCCCTTTGCAGAGAGCCTACACAAAGAAATATGATCTCCTTCCAAACAAATAGAAATTTCTATTTTTGATGAACATTTATGCCTATTCTAACTATATGCACTGAACTATCAGCTATTTTCCCATGTGATTACCTATAAAAGATATTCTCAAGTTTCTCTTTTTAAAGAAGTTATAATGTGAAGCTGCTTATTTATCTTTAATGCAGCACACTCATTGTACAATTAAGACATTTAATTACCATGCTTTCAACAAATGCAAATAAAGCTCAATTAAAATTCTAGTCTGTGTTACAAATTAAGCTACTCAATTCTGCAAGGTATCCTGTTAGGACTGAGTCACGAAGAAGTTTAGAAAAAACTGTTAATGATTATGGAAAAAATGACTTCAGATTTCAATTGAAACCCAAGGTTCTGTACCTTATACCATAAATAAATATTTCTATATAGTCATCACAAACAGTATATTGTCAAAAGCTGACTATGAGCCACATGGTCAAGGATCTTCCCCACACCCTCACCATTAAGAAGCAATGCTATTGTTGATCTCTGCTGGTTGCTTATTCAAAACCCAATTTCCCTTTCTTCTTCCTAATGGGACTCTGACTGTGTTCAGGAATGCAATCTAGCTCCAAAGGGTAAATCCATTATAAAGTTTACATGAGCCTAACTTATTGATTTATTAGCCCAGTGTTACTATTACCCAGAATAACCCCATTAATCTGAATGGACATATTCCATGCTTGGGAAGATGGCTCACTCCCTTCTCTTAGATATTAACAAGGAAGTAAAACGCCTCGGCAGTTACCCTCTGGATTGTGAACAGTACAACCAAAGGGGCAGAAAGATGTTGGTCTTTGATAACAAAGTTAAGGCTGCGGAATCAATAATCCCTGAAACTGCCCAACTAACTCTAGAATTCAGTTATGTAAGACTGTATTTTCTAATGGTGCAAAGTGTTCTGAATTGGATTTTCTATTGAATGCAACTAAAAGCATCCTAATAAGTACATCATATAAATCAGACTTTATAGCAACTTTTGAAATATCTACAATGCTATTTATCACAAGTGTAAGATTTAACAGTGCATGTCATTATAGGCAGCTCTGACAATTTTACTATAATTAAATAATTTGTTCATATTTTTACTAGAGTTCAATGAATTGTTCAATAGGTATAAACAGAAGAATACAAAATAAAAATGATATCATTACTTCGTATTCATTAGTAAACAAGTATTCCCCTCTGCAGGCACAGCCCAAAGAAGCATCCTTAAATATCTGTTGAGTGAATGAAAGAGTGAACAAAAAGCCAACCATGTGAAAACTATTCTTTATTACTTCCGATTTATAAAGAACAGTGCATGAAATCCATGCACATTAGAGGGGGATTAATTAAAGGAAATATTTTAATATTACTATTTGCCCTTTCTCTATAATAGAAGTGTCAGAGATGAAAGAAAATTATCAAAATGTATATGAAAATCTTCCTCCTGTTAGAGTCTGGGGCATGCTGCGGGACCCAAAGTCAAGTCCCTACCCACCCGTGGTGCCTCAAAATTGCGTGAGATCCAGACCCAGCCGGCCCCACCCTTGTCAAGCCCTGCCAGGCAGAGGGGCGCAGCCTCAGGTCCCCTGGCCACGCACCAGGGGGGGGGCACACGGGGCGCAGCCTCAGGTCCCTGGGCCAGGGTGGGGGACACAGCCTGAGGTCTCCCGTCAAGCCTCTCTGGTTGGGGTGCGGGGCCTGAGGTCCTCTGGCCCGGCGCCGGGACAGGGGTCAGGGGGCACAGCTTCAGGACCCCTGGCACTGGGGTGGGGGGCATGGCCTGAGGTCCCTCGGTCCGGGGTTGGGGGGAGCAGCCTGAGGTCCCCCGACCCAGCACCAGGACAAGGGGCGCACCTTTAGGTTCTCCGTCAAGCCCCGCTGAGCAGGGGGCACAGCCTCAGGTCCCCCGGCCTGAGGCTGGAGTGGGGGGCGCAGCCTGAGGTCCCCCGACCCAGCACCAGGACAAGGGGCGCACCTTTAGGTTCTCCGTCAAGCCCCGCTGAGCAGGGGGCACAGCCTCAGGTCCCCCGGCCTGAGGCTGGAGTGGGGGGCGCAGCCTGAGGTCCCCTGTCAAGCCCCACTGGGCAGGGGCGCAGCCTCAGGTCCCCTCCCCTGGCCTAGCATCACGCAGCCCCAGGTCCCTATTGATTGCTCCTTAAGGCTCGTTAAGGGAACTCGGCCTCCACTGTGGGTGCAGCTATCTTGTGTTATGGAAACACCGCCTCCACTGTGGGCACTGCCATCTTTGTGATGGTCAATTTGCATATTCTCCCTTTATTAGATAGAATTACCCCCAATACTGGAAATACTTAATGATAGAAACAAGTATTTTTTGAATAATTTATAATTTACTTTGGAAGACAAAAGATTCAACATAATAATTATAAACAGGATGACACAGTCTTCAGAATCTATCTTCATAAAACAAAACTTAAAATAATTTTAAGTTAAAATAAGACATTAGTAATGGAAAATTTCACTATACTTAGCAAATCCACTGATTACTACTAATTTCTATTGATAAGTGTTAAATAAAACACAATGTAACAAAAATAAGTGAGGACTAGACTTCTGGGCAATGCAAAGTCCTGTGTAGAATTTAAAAACTTTGGAGATATATTACTATTTTTTTTATTTTAGTTGAATATTTTGACTTTGGAAAAGTAGGAAAGATGTAGAAAATGAACAGCTAGTGATACAGATGGTGTCCGATAACAGGGTCTGCTTTTCTGGACTCTGACTTTTAACATTAGAATGATGAGCTACTGACAATGGAAAAACTCGGCTTTTTTAGAACACTATTAAAAAAGAAACCCATATACATAAACCTGGCATGAAATATGAAGAATTAAGAAGCTTTTCTGCTTAAATGTGTGGTAGAAATAATAATTGAAGAACCAAGAGTATGAGCATGAAAGAAAAAAAAAGATATGAAAGAACTAGGTGATATTTATCCATTGATAAATATAGAAGAGGTTTCAGCAACTGGAGGAAAGTTCAAAAAAATAATTACTAAGACATTCTATTCTAAAAGTACATTTTATATATCTCAGTTTATGTTGGGGTGGGACTATGAGGGAGGATAAAAACAGTAAGATCACTCTCCCAAAGAATGTTACAGCTATTACCATAAACGATTCTTCACTTCTACTCTACAGTCTAAACTTCTCTATAATGCTTTCTCCAAATGAACCAGGTAAAATGCTCATGAAGATACTGGTAGAATAACACCTTCATTATTTCACCTTTCCCAAGAGAGGGCTGCAGAACAAGTACAATGAGGGTAACACCCTCAATTTTCTGAATCATTGCAAAATTGCTTTTGGTATCCAGCCAATTTTTATACTCAATGATGGTCCACAATGGATATGGTTTCCAGTCCATGGGGACAATGTACATGGAAGCTGAAGGCTTTCCTTTCAACAGACAGAATTGACTGGTTACATAATCAAAATGATAGCATTCATAATAACCCTGCTATTGAAACTGAAATTTTATTTTATCAAAGGAGTGAGCTTGGTGTCAAATTTATGTTTTAACATTATACAAATATTAGTAATAGTGTCAAGGAAAGACATTCCAGGTTACTGCTATGACTTTGTTAAGTGAAAAACAAAACAAAAAATAAATAAAAATTTATAAATGTGATAAATAGTAAATGGTTAACAATACCCTATTTTGATATTTATTGAGAATTCAAAATGGCTGTTCCCCCTAGTCCAATGCTCTTAAATCCCATGCTACTCAATCCATACAGGGCACCCACAAAAATTTCCTGATTAAAAAATGTGTATATAGCAAAACCTCAATATAAGAGACTAATTCTGTGAGGGAAAGTCTATTAAAGCTGAAAGTCCATTGTATAACAAAGTAGGCTTTCTGAATGCATATGTTAAATAATTGACAAGTTAGTATTCCTATTTTTACTTATGTAGACACGTTTGTATAATTAAAATTAAGTATGTATGAAAAGTTTAATTTTACAGAAGAGTTTTCTATATGTATTACTGTAATTTTTAATTTATACTGAACAATGCGTGCATTCACCAGTCATCATGAGTAAACAAATGCACAAAACTGGGATGTGGCTTAGTGCATGTCAGAACATGGGCCTACATGCCTTAAAACTGCTACAGAAAATCACACCGACAACAGAACCAACTACCACGTGTGATGTGGTGTGATCACGTGCTAATCATTTGCCGAACATTTATGTATGTAGACTGTAGTTATAGATATGGAATATTTATTTATGTCGGCGAAATTACTACTGTTTTATCCCAACACATGGCCTATTTGCTAAAATATGTTTAAAATAATAGTAATTAATAACAAAAAAATAACCTGTTAATTTAATTATAAGAAAATCTTGTTTAAAAGCATTTTAAAATTAACAGGGTATTAATTTTCACATATGACATATGGGCCAGAAATTTTGTTCCTTAAATCTGAAGTTTGTTAAATCGAGATCCACAAAATTGAGGGCTTACTGTACTACTGTTTCAGACACTACATTCTATATAATCACTTAGGGCTTTAGAAAGTCAAGGGAACCCTGGCCAGTGTGGCTCAGCTGGTTGGGCAGTCTCCTGAGCCAGGACACATGCCTAGGTTGCAGCAAGGTCCCTGGTGGGGGCTATGCAGGAGGCAGCCTATCAATGTTACACTCTCACATCCATGTTTATTTCTTGCTCTCCCTCTCTCTTCCTCTCTCTCTCTAAAAATCAATTTTTAAAAAAGTCAAGAAAAAACTAGGTTATTTAGAAAAAGGTTCCTTGTCTTGAAGAAGAAAGAAGGTCTAATGTACACATGAAAGGAGGAAAGTTTGAGGGCAGTAAGAAGATACACCTCACTGAAAGTGCATGGTTTGGGCAAGAATGTGCATGGAAGCTTGGGGGACTGAGAATAAGAATGTGATTATAGCCCTAGCCAGTTTGGCTCAGTGGATGGAGCTTCAGCCTGCAGACCAAAGGGCCCCAGGTTCAATTCCAGTCAAGGGCACATACCTTGGTTGCAGACTCCTTCCTGGCCTAGGCCCAGGGCTCATGCAGGAGGCAACCATGTGTTTCTCTCACATCGATGTTTCTCTCTGTCTTTCCCTCTCTCCTCCATTCTCCCTAAAAAAAAAATCAATGAATATCTGTGGGTGAGGATTAACAAAACAAAACAAAATTAAAAAAATGTGATTATAGAGCTCACTCAGCAAATCTAAAGACAGTAGAGCCAGTTAGGAGATCCTAACCATAACCTCAAATATTATATAATGAGGAATTGGAGTAGATTGGACAGAAAGAGTGAAATTAGGGGGGAAATTTCAGAAAGCTTGGTAATGGAGTGACTACGCAATGAGATAATTATTCTAAGTTTCTGAGCTTGGAAGTGCTAATGAGAAAAATCACATCATCATCATCCATCTTCGTATGAGAGATGCTAAGGGTATAAATGCAGTTTCTCCCTTTCCTCCAGCATTGTGAAGCATCATTACTCACCTGGGTTATTGTATCACTATCATATAACTGATCTTGCCACCAACACTGCTACTTAACATCCCATCCTTGATAACCCATCCTTGATCTCATGGCCCCAACAATGATATTCTTTTACTTGATATTCTTCAAATGCTCTTTATCTTCCTTAGTGTAAAACAAATAATTTAAACTATGCCATCAGTGATCTGTTCTCCACCTACATGTGAAATCCCATTTCTCACTATGTCTTCACCTGCACTATACACATTAACCTAATAGAACTGCAGCAGTCCAGAGATGCTCCCTGTGCACCCTGTTGAAGACCACTCAAGTAACAGCACTCATCTCAGCCAACAACCTCTTCTAGGAAACATTCTCCCCTTACTTCCCTCTCCACTCTAATTCCAGAGGCTGAGCAGGTATGGAACCCTTTGGTGCCATGGTAACTGTACATTACAATGCTCCTTAATTACACTGCTTCTCAATGTTGGTTTATCCACTGGGTTGAATCACCCCTGACCCCTCAGGAATGTAGAGGCTAAATATCAGATCTTAGAGGCACTTAAGCACATTTAACTAATTTAAAGTGGTTTTAATGTAATTGTCTTTCTCATTTGGAAGTTTAATATTGTAGAAAAATCATAGGACTGAGAATCAGAAGGTATGCATCCTATGACTTAATTCCTAAGTAAGACCTTGGTCAACTATTTAAATATGTTTTTCTTATCAAGAAAATGGTGAAGGTGAGGAGTCTGTAATTCATACACTTCAGATGTGATTTTTCCCTGTACATTATAGCTTCAGTTACTTTTCACCTGCAAAAGGAATGGAACATACATACTGCATTCAAAAACTTCCCAAAACTAATCAAGGCTGCTTTTCTTAAACTGTAGATGATATTTAAGTATACAAATTGACATCAAAAGATAAAATAGGTTCTCTTATTCCTAACATTTCAGAAAAAATCCTTTCATAGATCAATATCCATCAATACTCATTAAAATAATAACCAAATAGAAAATATTTTACAAAGTTCTTTGACTTTGATACCTATTCCCTGATTTCTTCAACATATTTGCTATATCTGAAGGCTCTGCTCAACATAAAATTAGACTTAGCTTACATTATTTTTGCTCAAATAGGTAGTAATCAAAGGTGGCTAGAAGTGTGCAGAATGCTGAGTAGAAAATCCGAGATATCAAATGCAATATGCTATCCTGTAGCTAATAAAACAAACAAAAATTCACAAGGAAGCTATCATATTAGCTGATTTACTAATGTAGTAAATTTAATTTCTTGAAATCTCATACTGCTAGCCTAAGTTATGTATATTATAGAACAATGCTTTTTCTTTCTCCTAATGAAAGTAACATAAGAAAGTAGGCAAACTACTCAAAAGTAATTTATCTCTATGTTCTAAGGTATACGGGTTTTCACATTTAAAATTCTAAGCTACATATATCTTAAAATCAATAGGTATAATTAATAGGATAGTATTGGGTTTTGTTGTGTTTCACCTCCTTGACCCCAACAAAAACAGTTCCCAATTTTTAATTGAGAAAAAATAGAACTACATATTTTTCTTTTTTTGAATATATTTTTATTGATTTCAGAAAGGAAGGGAGAGGGAGAAAGAGAAACATCAATGATGAGAGAGTCATTGATCAGCTGTCTCCTGGAGGCCCCCTACTGGGCATTGAGCCTATAACCCTGGCATGTGCGCTTGACTGGAATCGAACCTGGGACCTTTCAGTCCGCAGGCTGACGCTGTCCACTGAGCCAAGCCAGCTAGGGCAGAACTACATATTTTTCAAAAAGAAAACAAAGAAATGTTATTGCATGCATTTTCTCGGGAGCAACAGAAATTGATTAATTATGGGGGATGTGGAAGCCATTTGCTGAGAACCGGGCAGGGTATGTAATTTGCATAAAAGAGGGAACAGATTGTATATGCCTTAACCTGTCAAACATGGCTACTACCTTAGAGATAATGGGTCCCAGGGCACAAAGCTCCATCTTGATCCAGACGAACATACAACATGGAGAGACCAGATGGATTAAATGAGAGATTAAAACACTGACTTCTGCCATCGCCACGGGAAGAGCATAAGTGTTACAGAAGATGACAGATACCAGATACCACATGGATCCTGCCCCTGTCTTTGGCCCCCCGTGTTGTGCCAATGCCATAATTTCAACACTGCTGAGAAGAGACAAGCCTGTTTAGAGCCATGAAATGTAGCCACCGGGGAGATGCACAACCCAAGTGACAAGAGCAATCAATGGTACCCATGCCTAAGATGAAAAGGGCTCAGTGAGGGAAGAAAACAAAGTCTGCCTACACCACCCAGCCTGGACTCCCTCCTTATGCAGCTTTTCAACAACTGGCCCTCCCCATCCCAATGTTTCCAGGGTGCGCTACCTTCGTCCTTACAAGATGTCCTGGATAACAAAAAAATGCTCTGCTCAGACAGTGGTCCTTTCAAAGCAACCTTCAATAGTGATAGCACTTTCATTTCAGCAGGTGGTTGCAGCTGTCATACCACCTTATAAGGAAGCACACTCTGCCAGACTCCTACAGAGCACAGACAATGGCAGGACACTGGGCACACGGCAAAGGTCATGTTGCAAGGCAGGGATGCAGGAGCACAACCAGACATGGGAACACAGATGGTGGCAAGGCCTAGCAACAGGAAGTGTGCTGTGAGACTCTACAAGCCAGGTTTGGAAAAGGAAGAGCTAGCTGAGCTGACTTCTTTCTCATGATTGGAGCCATGAAACACCTTTTTCTTTCTAGTTACATGTGAAGGTGACAGCCTAATGACTACAAGAAGATTAGTGACATGCAGGTCCAGTGTGGGAGCACAAACAGAAACAGCAAAATGTCACGACCATTCCATATACTGCATTCTGAAAGTGCCCCTCTCTCCCTCTCCCTTTTTCTCTCAGGCATACAATGGTGCTAGTTATATAGGAACACATTTACTGATATAACAAATATGCACTGAATCCTACAATTTCCCAAGCCTTGTGCTTGGTTCTGCAGGAATAAAATAGACATAATAATGTTCTCCTTCATGGACCTTACAGAAGTGAGAGAGGATAGCAGGCAGGACTTAGGGAGGTAACTGACAAGTATACATAGAATCATGAAATGGGAAAACTAGAAGGGACTTCAGAAACCATCTAAACCAGAGCTTTTCAAAATTTTTATGAATAACAGAAAACTACCTTTTATTAAAATTAAAATTTATAAAGAACCACAGTGTATTAAAAGTGGTTTAAAAAACCCACAACTGTCAAGACAGAGAAGTGGTGGCAGCAAGGGAGGCATGAAGCCTTTGTAGAGTCCAACTGCTTAGCCTCTCATTTGCTTCCTGATTGTCCCCAAAGCACTGAGGGGCCCCTCCTGACCAGATGTCACCATACACAACCTGAAAATCAGTGAGTTAGTTGTCCAAATCTTCAGTTTCACAAGTGAGAACATTAAAGCTCACGGATTTTAAATGGCTTGACCAACATTCCAAGCTGGTTAGAAGAATGTAGACTAGGATGCAAATCATCTGAACTCCAGGTCAGTGTTTGCACCACTCTATTAATTAAATTTCAAAAATTCAAACTACAAATATTAGAAATGTATGATAGTTGCCTTTCATTTGCCATCCAAAGTTCAGAAGACTGGTCTGTTCAAATCAGACTTTGGAAAACAGGTACTTTGTTGTAAGTGCTCATGTTACAAGTATCATTGCCAGCCTTGTCCAGAACTTTACTTTGGGCTCAGAAATTGTAATTAGTCTATTTACTTTTTTTGGTATTGATGATAGAAGAATAAGCTTTAATATAATATTCATAAATATGTTATCTCCAATTTAAAAAGGAAATTAAGTTTATATAGGGACAAACTTAGATGTCCACTTTGGTGGGAAGCTCTGGAGGCTGTCTCTATAGAATTAAGATTTCATCCCCTGTTGCATTTTAAATGAGTAATATAAATGAAAAAACTTCATTAAACAAGGGAATTTAAGTAACATTTTAACAACAACATGTTCAGAAGCATCATAAATTGTAGATGCTTAAGAAACAAATACTGAGGGGCCAAGTACTACATCTCTTATTAAAATATACCCAGGAGAGACAGAGGCAACATCTAAAGATAACACAGTTCCTGCCTTAGAAGAGCTGCAAAAGTCATATTTGTTAGGATGCTAAGGAACCATGGTTACAAAGGGGAAAAACTCAAGAAGGTTGAAAGCTCATATGACTCAGGATATTGGAGACAAGGCGAGGCAGCAAAACTAAAAAATATGTTCTTCGTCAAGCAAGAATAGGCCGCATAAATTTGAAATCACTGGCTGGGTGAAGTGAAAAAGAAACACCACAAACTGTCCAGATATAGACAGAGAATTGGGAGGGGGACGAGGTGGAGCAATCTTCTGAGTTTTGCTTTGCATGTTACATTATGGCAGCAATATTCATCTTCCGAAACACAGGCAAAAATATAATTTTGCTTTGAAACATATAT
>NW_006296048.1:83038-83916 GCF_000327345.1 Myotis davidii
TATATATATATATATATATATTCTGTAGTGTTGAGATTATTATAGATGTCCCGCCCCCCATTGCCTCCCTCTACCCAGTTCCTGCCCTGGCCCCACGCCTTCACCACCCTATTGCCTGTGTCCATAGGTAGTGCATATAAGATCTTTGTTTAATCCCTTCTCGGCCCCCTAACCCACTTCTATCTGAGAATCGTTAGTCTGTTCCATTTCCATGTCTCCGATTCTATTTTATTCACCAGTTTGCTCTGTTCATTAGATTTCTTATTCATTTATTTTGATTTTTAGATTCAATTATTGATAGGTATGTATTTGTTGCCATTTTGTTGTTCATATTTTTGATCTTTTTCTTTTTCTTCTTCTTCCTCTTCTTAAAGAATACCCTTCAACATTTCATATAATACTGGTTTGGTAGTAATCAGCTCCTTAAGCTTTTTCTTATCTGTGAAGCTCTTTATCTGACCTTCAATTCTACATGATAGCTTTGCTGAGTAAACTTGGTTGTAGGTCCTTGCTATTAATCACTTTGAATATTTCTTGCCACTCCCTTCTGGCCTGCATAGTTTCTGTTGAGAAATCAGCTGACAGTTTATGGACATTCCCTTGTAGGTAACTAACTGCTTTTTCTTGCTACTTTTAATATTCTCTCTTTGTTTTTAGCCCTGGGCATTTTAATTATGATGTGTCTTGGTGTGGTCCTCTTTGGGTTCCTCTTGTTTGGGACTCTCTGTGCTTCCTGGACTTGTAAGTTTATTTATTTCACCAGGTAGAGGAAGTATTCTGTCATTATTTCTTCAAAATAGGTTTTCAATATCTTGCTCTCTCTCTTCTTTTGGCATCCTCATAATGCAAATGGCAGTACACTCGAAGTTGTCCCAAAG
>NW_006296048.1:83968-106280 GCF_000327345.1 Myotis davidii
TCAGACGTTGGTACGCTTGAAGTTTTCCCAGAGGCTCCTTACACAATCTTCATATTTTAGGATTCTTTTTTCTTTTTGTTCTTCTGGTTGGGTGTTCTTTGCTTCTTTATATTTCAAATTATTAATTTGATTCTCAGAATCCTCTACTCTACTGTTGAATCTCTGTATATTATTCTTTATTTTAGTCAGTGTATTCTTAATTTCTGAATGGTCCTTTTCCATTTTTTTGAAGGTTTGTAGAAGATTCTTGATTAACCTCCTAATCGTGGTTTTGAACTCTATATCCAGTAGTTTTCTTTCTTCAATTTCTTTCATTTGTGACATGTTTCTTTGTCTCCGCATTTTGATTGCTTTCCTGGGTCGAGCTGCTATGTCTCCTTGAGTTGGTAGAGTGGCCTTGTTTAATAGGTGTTCTATAGGGCCCAGTGGCTCAGCCTCCCTAGTCACCTGAGCTGGAAGATCTAGGTATACCCCTCTGTGGCTGTGTGCACAGTCTTGTGGTAGTTGAGATTAGATTGCTGTTGGTGTCACTGGGAGGAACTGACCTCCAGGCCAATTGGCTGTGGGGACCAGTTGTGACTACAGTGGGAAAACTGCTGTGCAGGAAACATCCCTACGAGCACAACTTGCTTCAGTGGGGCTTTAGTGCTCACAGAGTCTGTCCCTTGAGTGTGTCACTTATGGATGTGTAGAATTGTAATCTGGTACGGTCTGACACTGACCACTAGGCTGTCCAGGGAGGTGCAAAGCCAGCCACTGCCTGGGGCTACCTGGCAGGAGCTACAGAGAGATCTGCAGATTCCTCCTCTTTGTATTGTGTTTGAATGTGCCCAAATGAGGCCCAGCTATGAAGCAAGGCAGGCTGGTGCTGGTGTCGGGTCTTGGGCGTTTTATTGATAGGTTTGGGGCTCCCTGACCCAGATGCAGCTTGCTTGAGAGATTTTAGCCTGGGCAAGGACAGGCCATTCATATGCAAAAGCCGCTGCACACAGCATGGGTGGGGTTGTAAACTGGATGAGGTGATGTCTTAGGTAATCACCAGGGTGGAGCAAACAGAAAAGGCTGCCCGTCAGCCCTGCGACCATGGGGTCCCAGCATAGGAACATTGATCCCTGCGAACACCTCCATCAGGGAGAAAGCTGCCCCACTGAATTCCTGCCTCAATGTTACACAATCTAGTTCCTGCTTATATGTGTCTGTGTTCCCAAGAGCCTTGCCCTGGTTCTGGAGCTCAGAGGAAACAGGATCTTGTAAGTTCAGTTTGTGGTGCTGGCCTTTTAAGAGGAATAGCTGGGTCTCCAGCAGCCTCTGTGTCACTGAGCCCCAATCCACACTGGTTTTTATAGCCCATAGTTCTTACTGCCCATAGGGACTTCTCTTCCCAGCTCTGGGACTGGGCCAGGGGTCTGGTGTGAGGCTGAGACCCCTTGCTCCTCAGGGCACCCTCCGCATAGATGATATCCCTCCTGATTAAAAGAGCAGCACACATGAGTGCTGGACCAGCCTGTTCTGTGCCTCCATACCTCCTACAGGTCTCAGTGTGCTTTCTTCTTTACTTCTCTTGTTGTAGCACTTCCATTCAGCCAGCTTTGCAGTGGTTCTGAATGATGGTTAGTCTGTATTTTAGTTGTAATTTTGATGTGGTTGTGGGAGGTAGCGAGTACAGGCGTTTGTTTACCTATGCCACCGTCTTCAAAATCAAGAATGTGATTTTTATTCAAAACTCTTCTTTTTGTCCAGTCAGTGTGGCTCAGTTGATTGAGAACTGACCCATGCACCAAGAGGCTGTCGATTGGATTTCAGGTGAGGGCATGTGCCTGGGTTGCAGGCTTGATCCCCAGTAGTGGGCATACAGGAGGCAAGCAATCAATGTTTCCTCCGCATTGATATTTCTATCTCCTTCTCCCTTCTCTCTCTAAAATCAATAAACATGTGTTTTTTTGTTTGTTTGATATTTTTTTAATGATTTCAGAGAGGAAAGGAGAGGGAAAGAAAGAGAGAAACATCAATCATGAGAGCAAATTACCAATCAGCTGCCTCCTGCACAACCCCTACTGGGGATCGAGCCAAAACCCGGGAATGTGTCCTTGACTGGCATCGAACCCGAGACCCTTCAGTCTGCAGGCTGATGCTCTATTCACTGAACCAAACCAGCTAGGACAAAACATGTTGGGGTTTTTTAAAAGAGATTATTACCACCAAGGCAGCAATGCAAGAAATGCTAAAGGGACTGCTGTAAAAAGAAGAAATAAAAAGGCAAGAAGGAATACAAGCATAAAGAATTAAAATGGTGACAAGTACTTATCAATAACAACATTAAATGTAAATGGATTAAATGCCCCAATCAAAAGACATAGGGTAGCTGAATGGATAAGAAAACATGACCCATATATTTGCTGTCTACAAGAGACGCACCTCAGAACAAAGGATTCAAACAGACTGATAGTGAAGGGATGGAAAAAAATTTTTTAGTCAAATGATAATGAGAAAAAGTTGGGATAGCAATACTTATATCTGACAAAATAGACCTCAAAGTAAAGGTCATAACAAGAGATAAGGAAGGCCACTTCATAATACTAAAGGTAGCAATTCAATAAGAGGATATGACTCTCGTAAACATATATGCACTCAAAGCAGGAGCACCCAAATACATAAAAAAAAAAAACGCCTGGAAGATATCAAGGGAGAGATCAACAGCAATACAGTAATAGTAGGGGACCTTCACACCCCATTGGCACCACTGGATAAATCCTCTAAACAAAAAATCAGCAAAGAAACAGCAATCTTAAATGATTCACTAGATCAGAAGGACTTAATTGACATCTTCAGAACATTTCACCACAAAGCTACAGAATATTCCTTCTTCTCCAGTACACATGGGACATTTTCAAAGATAGACCACATATTAGGACACAGGCAAAGTCTCTTTAAATTCAAGAAGACAGAAGTCATACCAAGCATCTTCTCAGGTCGAATGGCATAAAATTAGAAATCAACTATAATAAAAACAATGAAAAAAAAATCAAACACTTGGAGGCTAAATAGCATGCTATTAAACAATGATTGGGCTACAAAAGAGATCAAGAAGAAATAAAAAACCATCTTGGAAACAAATGACAATGAAAACACAACAACCCAAAATTTACGGATACAATGAAAGAAGTCCTGAGAGGGAAGTTCATAGCTCTACAGGCCTACCTATAAAACAAAAAAAAAAGAAGAAGAAGGAAAAATGGTAATAAATTATTTAACCTTGCAACTTAAAGAATTAGTAAGAAAGCAACAAGAAAAGCCCAGAGTAACCAGAAGGAAGGAAATAATAAAGATCAGAGGAGAAATAAATGACATAAAGATAAAAACAAACAAACAAAACACACAAAAGATCAGTGAAACCAAGAGCTGGTACTTTGAAAGGATAAAGAAGGTTGATGAACCTCTAGCCAGACTCACCAAGAAGCAAAGAGAGAGGACCCAAATAAACAAAATCAGAAATGAAAGAGGTGAAGTAACAACTGACCCCATAGACATTCAAAGGATTGTAAAAAAATACTACAAACATCTCTATTCCAACAAACTGGACAACCTCAATGAAATGGACATATTCCTAGAAAAATACAACCTTTCAAAACTCAATCTAAAAGGATAAAAAAACCTGAATAGGCTGATAACCACAGATGAAATTGAAACAGTAATCACAAAAGTCCTGGACTGGATGGCTTCACAGGGGCGTTTCACCGTACATTCAAAGGAGAACTAAAACCTATCCTTCTCCATCTATTCCAAAATATTCAAGAGGAAGGCACAATTCCAAGCTCTTTCTATGAAGCCAGCATTACCCTAACCCCAAAACTAGATAAAGACATGACAAAGGAAGATAATTACAGGCCAATATCCCTGATGAACATAGATGCCAAGATCCTCAACAAAATTCTAGCAAACCGGATCCAGAATTGCATTAAAAAGATCATACACCATGACAAAGTGGGATTTATACCAGGGATGCAAGGCTGGTACAATATCTGCAAATCAATAAATGTGATACATCACATAAACAACTGAAAGACAAAAATCACATAATCATATCAATTGATGCAGAAAAGGCATTTGACAAGATCCAACACCCTATTCTGATAAAAACTCTCAGCAAAGTGGGAATAGAGGGATCATACCTCAACATAATAAAAGCCTTATATGACAAACCTACAGCCAACATCATACTCAATGGGCAAAAACTAAAAATATTTCTCCTAAGAACAGTAACAAGACAGGGATGCCCTCTTTCACCACTCCTGTTTGACATAGTACTAGAAGCCCTAGCCATAGCGATCAGAAAGAAGAAGAAATAAAAGGCATCCAAATTGGAAACGAGGAAGTAAGATTGTCATTATTCGCAGATGGCATGATATTGTACATCGAAAACCATAAAGACTTTATCAAAAAAACTACTAGACTTAATAAATGAATTCGGCAATGTAGCAGAACACCCAGAAATCTATGGCTTTTTAATACACCAATAATGAACCCACAGAAAGAGAAACTAAAAAAAATCCCATTTACAATTACAACAAAAAATTAAGATATAGGAATAAATTTAACCAAGGAGGTAAAGGACCTGTACTCAGAAAATTACAGGACACTTTAAAAAAAGATAGAGGAAGACATAAACAAATGGAAGACAATACCATGTTCATGGATTGGTAGAATCAACATCATTAAAATGTCTATATTACCCCAAGCAATCTATAGATTCCATGCAATCTCCATTAAAATACCAACGGCATATTTCAAAGACCCAGAACAAATTCTCCAAAAATTCATCTGGAGTAAAAAAAGACCCCGATGCCGAAACCGGTTTGGCTCAGTGGATAGAGCATTGGCCTGCGGACTGAAGGGTCCCAGGTTCGATTCTGGTTAAGGGCATGTACCTGGGTTGCAGGCACATCCCCAGTGGGAGATGTGCAGGAGGCAGCTGATCGATGTTTCTAACTCTCTATCTCTCTCCCTTCCTCTCTGTAAAAAAAAATCAATAAAATATATATATATATATAAAGACCCTGAATAGCTGCAGCAATACTGAGAAAGAACAAAGTTGGAGGGATCATAATACCAGATATCAAGCTATATTACAAAGGGACTGTTCTCAAAACTGCCTGGTACTGACACAAGAACAGACACACAGACCAGTGGAACAGAACAGAGAACCCAGAACCTAACCTAAGCCATTATGCTCAATTAATATTTGAACAAAGCTACTGTTCTCAAAACAACCTGGTCCTGGAACAAGAACAGGCATATAGATTAATGGAACAGAACAGAAACCCCAGATTTTGAACCACACCATTATGCTCAATTAGTATTTGACAAAGGAGGCAAGAGCATACAATGGAGTCAAGACAGTCTCTTTAATAAATGGTGTTGAGAAAATTGGACAGATACTTGCAAAAAAAAAAAAAAGAAAGAAAATAAAAGAAACTAGACCACCAACTTACACCATACACAAAAATAAACTCAAAATGGATAAAGGACTTAAACTTAAGAAGGGAAACCATAAAAATCTTGGAAGACTCCACTGGCCGCAAAATAGTAGACATATGTTGTAGCAATATTTTTACTGATACAGCTCCTAGGGCAATGGAAACAAAGGAGAAACTAAACAAATGGGACTACATCAAAATAAAAAGCTCTGCACAGCAAAAGAAACCATCAACAAAACAACAAGAAAGCCCACTGCATGGGAGAACATATTTGCCAATGTTATCTTCGATAAGGGTTTAATCTCCAACATTTACAGGGAAATCATACAACTCAACAAAAGGAAAATAAACAATACAAACAACAAATGGGCAAAGGACCTAAATAGAATCTTTTCGAAAGAGGACACTCAGAAAGCCAAGAGACACATGAAAACATGCTCAAAGTCACTAATCATCCGAGAGATGCAAATCAAAACAACAAGAATGGCTATCATCAACAAATCAACAGATGACAAATGCTAGCAAGGATGTGGAGAAAAAAACCTTCGTTCACTGCTGGTGGGAGTGCAAACTGGTGCAGCCACTGTAGAGAACAGTATGGAGTTTCCTCAAAAAACTAAAAATGGATCTTCCATTTGACCCAGTGATCCCACTTCTAGGAATATATCCCAAGAAACCAGAAACACCAATCAGAAAGGATATATGCACCCCTATGTTCATAGCAGCACAATTTACCATATCTAAGATCTGGAAACAGCCTAAGTGCCCATCAACAGATGAGTAGATTAAAAAACTGTGGTACATCTACATAATGGAATACTACACTGCTGTAAAAAAGAAGGAATTCTAATCATTTGCAACAGCATGGATGGAACTGGAGAGTATTATGCTAAGTGAAATAAGCCAGTCAGAGAAAGATCAATATCACACGATCTCACTCGTTTGTGGAATAGAATGAATATAAACTGATGAAAAAAATAGAACCATAGACACAGAAGCATTGAACAGACTGTACAACCTGAGGGAAGGCTGGGGATGAGGGGGTAAGAGATCAATCAAAGTACTTACTTGCATGCATATGAGCAAAACCAATGGACACAGACAGTAGGGGGTGTGAGGGCTTGTGCTTATAGGTGGGAGTGGCGGGGAGAGGTCAATGGGGGAAAAAGGAGACTCATGTAATACTTTAAACAATAAAGAATTTAAATTAAAAAACAAAACAAAAAACTCTTCCTCCTCGCCACAATTTTCCTTATATATGTATGAGAACGAATTCCATCCAAACATTAAATTATAAGTAGTTTGCAATCCACTTTAATTATCTCTGGTCTTTGCTTTACCTTCAAGATGTGGTGTCTCCAACTTTTCTTACAATGTAAATTAGTAGTTATGAACAATATAAGCTAATCAATAGTTTTTACTATTAAAACTCCTAAGCCCTTTCTCTTCTAAGTAAACTAGTAGAGTTCTTCCCTAACTTTTAAATTGAATGATTATATTTATACCATAAATGTTTGATAACTCCCTGAGGCATACGACTGTACATATTTATAAATGTTAATTTTTTCTCAATATATGATGGAAAACATTGCTCATTCATATTAACCTTTGACTTTTAATTGTCTTGGCTTAAAATATTTTGCGATTTGGAAATACACACAAAAATATCTTGTTAGTTTAGTTCAAGGAAAGCATGAGAAATTCATAAAAACAAAACAAAAATGTTTTTAAAGTCATAGATTATTAATATAGTCATTGAAGACATCACATTATACATGTACTGTGTTGCAGTGGTTTTCAAACATTTTGGTCTGAATATACCTTTATGATCCTAAAAATTATTAAGAACTCAAAATAAAAATATTATGTATTATCAATATTGACTGAATTAAAACAGAAAGCTTAAAAATATTAATTACTTTATAAAAATAAAATTTCAAGTTAACAGAAATTATATTTTTACAAAAAATACCGTTTTTCCAAAAATAATAGTGAGAACAATGGCACTGTTTTATATTTTAGCAAATCTCATTAAAACCTGGCTGAAAAGACAGATTTTTCTATCTGATGTGCATTCATTCTACCACAATGTCACATGACATGTTGCCTCTAGAAAACCCCACTGTATACTTGTGAGAGAATAAGAATAAAAAGATAAATAACTTCTTATTATGAAAGTAGTTTAGACCTCCCTGTGAAGGGTACTGTGAACCCCAGGGTTCCCTGAGGTACACTTTAAAAAACTGCTGCTTTATCGAGCTATTTGCAACTGCTTTTCTTTCTTACATTATAAACTTACATGTCTCCATGCCTTCATCATCATCATCCACTGTGGGTTTATCGTAAGACTTGTCAATGGCAGCTCTGAAGCTCTCATTGCACCCCCTTCCTCTGATTATCCGAGGTCGTGGGCGATGGAAAGGAATATCCCCATTCAAAGTCACCTCAGCCACTGCTGTCTGAAGACTTTCTAATGAGCTTGACTTCTTCAGACCTAGGGAAGGCCCCACATCTCTGCTGGGGGAACCTTGGAGGGTTACAAAAATAAAATGTTAATTAGAATTAGTGGTGGAATTTATATTCCTGAACATTTATAAATTAAGGAAAAAATTAAGTCATTTTTATTTTTCCCAAATAGATATTAAATTTTGTCTATTTTCTTTATTTTTATGAGGTAAAACTTTAAGCTTTAAGTTATTAATTTCCATTTTAAGCCCAAGTGAAATTTTTGTCAAATCATCTGCTCCTAGTTATGTAAATAACCTAAAAGAACCAGAATAACCCAAAGGCTCACTAGTAGAGCACAAATAATGAGAAGGCTAAGGTAAGCAACCAAGAGTACTCTTTTTAACTTCACTGAAATTAGTTTTTGATAGTTCAAAATTTGGAAATATATTTCGAATTTTTAACAGAAGTTACACTTTCATATCAATGAGCTCCATCAAGTACAGTGCATGTTCACAACTTATACTTAAAGAGAGCACAAAAGACTACATGTCACCGATACCATAAGGGCACCCTGACACCAGGCTGAAACCTCGTTCTGGGCAGTATTAACATTCCATGGAAAGAATCAATACAAGACTTGAACAGAAACAAATTACATAAGGGCTCGCCCTAGATAGAGGTAACAAAGGAGAGACTGAAGAGCTGACATGAGGAGTTAAGACTTTCAGGCCTGGAAATAATATCTCCTTGAGAAATAAGTGCTAACCAATTACCAAAAAACTTTTCAGTAAGATGGAGGGAAGAACTCAGAGAATTCACAATTTGCCCCTATTTCTTGAGATAGAGGGCAGAAAGGCCTGAGATAACACCAAGAGTACCATGCTTTAGAAGGCAATCAACACAGATTTCTTTAAGTAGGTAAGCAAGTGTCATCCATCACTGCCTAACTTGGGGCTTAAAAGTAGATAAATTTAGGCTCTAGATTACTCAAGTACCTGCTTTGTACTACCACATTGGAAATCTAAGTTACAGAATTAGTTCTTCACGTACATGATTAGAAAGACTCGTGCAAACAAATGGGCACATAGGAGAGACTAGTTTGTCTCTAGATGGGTCATCAGCCCCTAGATTGATTAAAAATTCAGGAGTAGCTTTGGTAAGGTATTATTAAAAGACATATGGTGATGACATAGGTTTTTTATGGCTCAGAGTGTAAAGCTGAGTAAAAATTGAATTCAGAGTCAAAACAAGAATTATCTTTTTAAGATTCATTTACATTACATATTCACCTAATTTTCACAATGAGATGGCAATTTTAAGTTTAAATATGTTAAAAATGTAACAGGCAAAAAGACAGGCAGATGATTCCAATGAAGAAATATTATCCCGTAATTATTGTGCTTGGGAAGAAAAAGATGATTTATTTAACTTTCTCAATGTAGGTGTGCATATATATAGATTATTTTATGACAAAAATTCACATAAACTATTTCTTTCCAGAATGATCAATAATACTTTTTCTCTTGATAACATTAGTATAACTTTTGACAAGTTTGTGTTCTAAATACCCATAAAAGCTATGTCACAGGATGGAAACAAATTTTGTTCCAAGTAACTGAACAAAAAATTAAGAAATCAAGGAACCAAAATGAATAAAGCAAATATTTGGTGATTTCTTGGTTTCAAAAAATGCACAAAATAAACTGATGAACATTTATAGATCCAGCGACATACAAGCATAGAACAGACAAGAACTTCAGAGGGAAGGTGTGGGTGGGGGGAGAGATTAACTGGGGAACTTATATGCATGTATGCATAGCCCATGGACACAGACAATTGTGTAGTGAAGGCCTAGGAGGGGCTGGTGTGGGGTTTGAGAGGCTCAATGGGAAAAGAAAACAAAGGGGACATCTGTAATACTTTCAATAATAAAGATAAATTTAAAAAAATAATAAAAAATAAAAACTTGGAAGAAATATCCTTGGGTGATAGTTAACAAAAAATAAATTTTAAAAATACATAAATGCAGGCAAATCTGGGAAGCAAAACAAAGTATAACTAAACAAGCAATAGATATTTTGTAAGTGTAAATCAGAGGTTATACTGTAGAATAACATTTTAACAAAATGTTGATAATTATCAATGGTGTGTATGGGATATATGACAGATCAATGAACTACTGTCTCTATATTAATATATGGTTAAAAATTTTCACAATAAAATATTATAAAAACAAAGCATCTATAATTTGTGAATCTATAACAGGGATCAGTAGATCTGGGGTCAAATCTGGAAAAAAATTTTGAAACAAGCCTTGCCTGTTTGTTTACATATATTTTATAGCTGCTTTATGTTACATCAGAATTAAGTAACTGCTATAAAGGCCTATGTAAATATTTACTATCTGGTCTTTTACAGAAAGAGCTTGCTAATTCTTGATCTGTAAAATTGTTATTATTCACCTAAGTATTATATTTGTCAAAGAAACTTTAACAAAGGTTTAGTTAACTAATGTGTTTAAATTCCTGGATGAGGGTTAGTGAGATCCCTAATATTAAAAATTCCACATTTACTAGTAAGGAAAATTGAAAATTTGTTTGGGCAAAGAATTAGTGGTATTTACAAAACACAAAAAAATCAATTATCTTTTCATTTTTAAATAATATTTAAAGCTCCTTATATAAATCTTTTAGTCCATTCGGATACTTTATTTTTTCTATTCAAGGATTAAACTGTTAGCAACCCAATTATCTTCTAATTCCTGTCCTCTCTTTTCTTTCAGAAAGTAAATTTACCTCCCAAATATCACAAAACCCGTAATTCCATGAATTAAATGAAAATAACAATCACACTGTTTTCCCTAGGTCTCGTTTTCTGTTCCTACCCATCTTGCTGAAGAACAAGTAGAGAATGTATTTTGCAAGGGCAAAGAGAAATGGAATTCAGTTTTCATTATAAAAGGCTTATGGCTAGACTGACAATCTATGCTAAAAATGTCACTATGTCTCTACCAAAAAACTCTGGACTAAACTATAAAATCATGATAATCTTAAAAATTCAAGTGAAGTGAAATGAGAATAATAACTGAAAATTTGTAGTCTATATAGTAATTTGTTTTTTGTCCCAGTCCAAGTTTTTCCAATTTAATTTATAGGATGGACTGCACATCCTATATAATAATAATAAAAGGCTAATATGCACATTGGCTGAACGGCAGAATGACCGGTTGCTATGATGCCCACTGGTCACCAGGGGGCAGACACTCAATGCAGGAGCTCCCCCCTGGTCGTCAATGCACTTCCATATGGGGAGTGCCACTTAGCCAGAAGCTAGCTCATGGCTGGTCAGCGCAGTGGTGGTGGCAGGAGCCTCCATCCAGCACTAAGAATGTCCAACTAGCGGTTTAGACCCGATCCCTTGGGGGCCTAAGCCTTTAGTTGGACATCTCCTGAGGGCTCCCTGGCAGCTAGAAGGATGTCTGACTGCAAGCTTAGGCCGGATCCCCTGGGGAGTGGGCCTAAGTTGACAGGTGGACAGCCCCCAAAGGGTCCTGGACTGTGAATGGGCGCAGGCCGGGCTGAGGGACTCGCTACACTCCCCCTCCCCCCGCCAGTGCACAAATTTTTGGGCACCGGGCCTCTAGTAGTAAATAAAGAGAAAAAAAGCTCTTTATATCTAGGATGTTAAAACACTATAAACACGATTCAATTAAGGTGATAAAATTTCCCTTCTCACCATGAAAGTTATTTAATCTGAATATCATTATATTTTAATCACAATGAATTGTTCTATTCTTTTTTAGTAGTAGTGAGTTGTTTAAATTAAGTATTTTCCTTTACTTTACCTAATTGTCATAATGTAAAAATTCATGGTCTTTATTGAATTTTTTCACTTTGGTTTTTATGAACATTAATTTGGACAGAAGTTACTTCCTAAAAGTACTGTAAAATAATATCTCCAAAAACTAATAATTATTTTACATATGGAAACTATCAAAAATGATTTTCTTTCGCCTTAGTTCAAAATTTAAATGAATTTTGTTTGATAAAAGAAAAAAACTACTTACTAATAGCTGAGCTATAGTCAATTGCTTTGCACTACAGTGGATCCATGATTTATTGGATATAATTTTTACAATCTATCTTTTACTCTACAGATTGTGAAAACTCCAATTCACAATCATCTTTACATAGATATGTGGGATACAGATTTTCAAACCAATTACTACTATAGGTTAAAAAGGTGAATTGAACCTAATTAGTGGTAAGTGGTATAACTGCTACATCATACTTGATTTAGAATAATTAAAACACTATTCTCAATTGTACAAAGCACATTACTTTAATTGTAAATAAAAACTTTCCTTTTATTATTTTCATAAAATAACATAAAAAGTAAAATATACTATAATGCAAAATCCCAGTTCAATATAACCAATTGTTTCTATGGAATAATTTAGAAAGCATTTTGAAGTTATCCTAAATAGTTAACAAAACAACAACAAAAACTTTTATTATTTTATTTATTTATTTACTAGAGGCCGAGTGCACAAAATTCATGCACTTGGGGGGGGGGGTTGTTTCTCAGCCCAGCCTGCACCCTTTCCAATCTGGGACCCCTTGCGGGATGTTATTACCTCTTTATTATATAGGATTAATCCTCACCTGAGGATATTTTTCCATTGATTTTTAGAGAGAGTGGAAGAGAGGGAAAGACACAGAGAGAAACATTGATTATGCACCATAACCAGGGCCTGGGCCAGGGAGGAGCCTATAACCATGTGACCAGAATCACACCTGGGACCCTTTGGTCTGCAGGCAAAGCTCTATCCACTGAGCCAAACCGGCTAGAGCACAAAAACTTTTAAACAGGTTCACAAAGTTAAGATAAGGAGCAATATATATTATACAGTCTAATTTCAATGTCAGGTAACTATGAGCTAATTCTTGCATTAGAAAAAAAAGGTTTTCTGAGTAAATAATGATAGCAATTATTAGACAATGTCCTTCGATGACAAATATTTATACTTGTGCTATTATTACCCTTCAAATAAAAGTCACCACTTTGAAAGTATTTCTTTGGATGTTAATCTAGGCAAAAGAAATAACTTAAAAACAAGAATCTATCCAAGAGATCATGTCTTCAGGATTTTGATTTTTCTTAAATTGTTACAAAACATTCTTACACAAATATAATTTAAAAAATCTAGATTGTTTAAGCATTTTTGAAGCACTAAATTACATTTCCATTTAGATGTACTACACTGATAAATTTCTCCTAACAGAAACTTTTTCTTCTTGTATAATTTGATTTCCTACAATGAAAACATCCATGCAAGACTGAAGTATTTATGTGTACATACAATATGATTGGCAGCTCTATAATTACGATAAGCTCCTTGGACCACAGTTTCTATGGCAACAGTTTAATGGTCCATTCTTACCTGCTTTCTGGTCATCCACTGTACTGAGTTTAGTCTCGTCAGCTACTGTTAAAAGGTAAATGTATAAATGGTTAGCCCAGTTAGTCCCACAGCCCAACATGCTTCAACCATTTCCAGATCTTTTCAGTTATGTGATAATCCTTAGGTAATATTTCATGCAAATAATATGAAAACTCAAGCAAATATATATAATCAAAAGGGCGGGGGGAAGCAGTGTCTCCATGCAATATGCCATTCATTTCATTTCACAGACATGTAATGTTATTTATGTTAGCATATCATAATTAGCCAAAGCAATGTATTGCCAAATTTTTCTTTTATGCATGTAAAATTTAATTAATTTAAATTAATGCTTTTAGTCTTGAAGTATAAAAAGCCACCAAGGAATAGCATAAATAAGTTACAGTTGATGAACAAAGGGTTTAAAAATCATTCAATCAGTTTACAGGCATGATTATTTTATTTATTTGTTTGTTTGTTTGTTTGTTTTGGTAGATTAGAATTTAAAAAGAGACACTACCTGATTGGTGTTTGATTGAATAACTATGGTTATTTTCCTGCTCTCATTTGCTTCAAATACTTTCTACAATAGTCTCTCAAATTATTATTTAATTAAATGCCTTTCTTATCAACACATGAGAGTTTCTATTAAATAAACCTTAAAGAATAGCATTAAAGGAAAATATGAAGTACCCAAATTCTAGACATGGATTGAGATAATGATTTTTCTCCAAAACTTTTTTCTTTTAGTTCAGAATGCCAAAACCAAACAAATATTATTTCAATGAAATTGGTTTTAAACAGCCAGTGTTAAAACATTTCATTGCTTCAAATAAAGATACATGAATATATCTTTTCATGTATGATATACACATGTGTTTGTTTCTTTTCTCATCAGAAAACATAAATATTAACATATTGCACATTATATAAACATGCCATTTATTAGAAATATTTTATCTCAAACTCAGAGAAAAATTAATTTTTGCCAAATTATCACATTTCACATTTATTTTCTCTATTGCTCCAAGTAAACAACATGTATTTGGGACCATCAATTTTAATATGAAAGCATCTATTTAGATAAAGATTCATGGAGACTGTACTCACTACCTAAATCCATGCTTTTTGATTTTCGTGTTTTAACGATATCCAATTGACTGGCATCTGAAAATTGCTTTGTGCGTTTTTCTGACATACTCTGGCGTCCAAATCCTTCTCGTTGAAAAGCAAGAACTGGATCAACATCTGGACTCAAAGAGCTGGTGTGAAAAGAAAGAAAAACATAAACATATTTACTAAAAATAGAAGACATTCAATTTAGGAAAGTTCATATATACCTGTGTGTATGAGTATGTACATATGTATATTCCTCAAAAATATTTAAACTAAATTACACAAATATAATACATTTTTTTAAAAAACTGTGGCTGTATAGTAATAGGAAAATACAACATTAATTTACATTTAGTAATTCTTTCTCCATGTGAGTTCTCTCCTCTTCTACTTCCCTCTGACATTTTCCTCACTCTACTTGACAATGCATTATTATTTTTAAGTGATTATCAAAAATAAGCCTTATATCTTTTAGACATTAAAATGATTGAAAATTTCAGGAAACTTTTCATATATTAATACAAATATTGGCAGCAAACAAGTAACTATATAAATTGAAAATGAATAGACATTTTAAAAAACATATATGTATTCTGGTCTTCTTATATATCCTTTATCTGGGGTTACAGAAAAGAAAAAAAAAGCACCTATGGCATGTAGTTTCATAAGGATGTAGTTTCTCTGCAATACTTAATCAAACTGAGAAGGTCAACTCAACAAAATCTTTATTAGAACCTATTCTGATTAAGGCATCTTGCTGGGTACAAAAATTAAAAGGTCTCTGATCTCACCTCGCTGGCGTGGCTCAGTGGTTGAGCGTTGACCTATGAACCAGGAGGTCATGGTTCGATTCGCCGTCAGGGTACATGCCTGGCTTGCAGGCTCGATCCCCAGTGTGGGGCATGCAGGAGGCAGCTGATCAGTGATTCTCTCTCATCATTGATATTTCAATCTCTCTCTCTCCCTTCCTCTCTGAAATCAATAAAAAAATATATTTTTTTTAAAAAGAAAAATATCTCTGATCTCTGAGTTCCTAAGAAAAATACCAAACCAGAAGTATATAGCAGAAGCTGTGACTGCATAGATGAGAGAATAAACAGTATTTGAGGAAGCCAGAAAAAACATGACTTAGACTAGATGATATTTGATATGGTCATACCAACACAGTGACTGAAGCAGAGATGATGAAGTATATGGCAAACCATTGCAACAGGATACAGTTTGATGTGTTTTCCCAATGGAAGTGGCAGGGATGATAGGAAATCACCTCTATTTGTAAAAACTTGTAAAGACTTTAAAAAGCATCTCAGGTTTTCTGAGCACAGCGCATACAATGAAAATCATTTTCCTCTGGGTACACCGAGAAAATAAATAGCTTTCCTATGTCAGTGCTGTGCCACCTTACCTATCTGACCAGGTAGCAGAACGTGCCTCCCCAGTTAACTAATCTACTGGAATGTGAGGGGATCACTTCCACTATGTCAGCTGGGTTTATAACAACCTTCCTTATGCTCCTGACAGAAGCAAGCTTCATGAGCCTTTTTTGAGAATTTTCCTCCATATTGGGAAAAGGATAGTGATCTAGTTTGGATATGTATCAGAAATTAAGTTACAACTTACTGAGCATAAAATAACTGGCTCTTACAGAGTAGCTAAACCAAAACTGATGAAAAGGAAGACATCAAGGAAAATGCTCTGATGTCAGGCTAAGTGAACTGAAATGTATTGCCCACATGTGAGAACACTAGTTGCTTCATCCATCTCACAAGGCCCATGAAAGAATTCAATGACATAGGTGAAAGCCCTTTGTAAATTGCAAAACCCTACACAAAATAACTTATTACTGCCCAATAAAGACTTTCTCAAATTATAAAGATAATACAAAATATGATAATGGAAATAGGATCCTTAAAAACAACACAAAGGAATACTCTTTCTCAATCTTTTCCACCAAATACAAAGCAGGCCCCTAGAATGAGGCAAGGTACATGCCTAGGGCTCTGAATTTAAGGCAGCACTCAATCTCAGGGCCATGCAAGTTCAGGGTTGGAATCTGCGAGTGAGTGCCTCCTTACATTTTGAACCCTGGGCAACTACCTTGCCTCACCCTAGTCCTGGCCCAGGTACTGAAAAAGGACATACCCAGAGATTGGGAGGTGAGCCCAAGGCAATAACAATGTATTTTTGTTTTTGTTTTGTAAAACACCATCATATATATGCCCTAATGAAGTTATTTTGTTTACATTCTACACTAACTCTTTCAATTTTTAACATATATTTTCCTATAAAACTTTGAATAAATTCTTTTATCTTAAAGCCTTATGTGCCCATTCACATCCAAGGATGCTTACAGGCAGCTGATATTTGAACAACACTGGGGTTACTGGAGCAAACCCACCTCCCCACCCCCACCTATCCGTCAAACATCCATATGTAATTTTTGAATCCCCCAAAACTTAAGTTGTCCCTCAGTATTCATAAAGATTGGTTCCAGGACCCTCCACAAGTACCAAAAATCCATGGATACTTCTCAATATAAAATGGTGTACAGCAATCATATTGTCAGCCCTCTGTATCTGCAGACTCCCAATCACAGATGGAAAACAGTACAGTATTTATTGGAAAAAAAAAAACTATGTTAAGTGGACCCATGATGTTCAAGGGTCAACTGTACTGTGTATGTAGGTATGTACAGAAATAGTGAGCATTAGATATATAATTGTATATTATTTATGCATATTTCATAAATATATATGCTTGTATGTTATGCTTACATAGTAGTATTCAGATACTACTATGCTTACAATTTCCAGAGCACACACATCCCAACATAATTACACAGTCCTAGAAGTGAAAAATTAAAACCCATATAATAATTAAAATCCAATCAGTAATGAAAAACTCTAAATAGTACACTTTTAATAAAATTACTTTTTATATGTTGAAAGTTGATCTCTTCAACCATTCTGCATATGTTTGTTTGTTTTAGTATCATGTGGAATATTTTAAAACCTAAACTCCAATAAGGTATCAAATTGATGAACAGAATGAATTTGAAATACAATTTTAATAAAATTACTAGTAAAAATTTTTTCAAAGAAATACAAATTGTTATTGCTAATGTTATTTGAAAACTACATATTATCATATTTCATAAACTAATTTTATATCCTCTAAAGTTATGTTGTCATTAAAATTAGAATGTACTGTTTTCCCCATAAACCATTGTTAATGTTCCCTAAATCAACTAATGGATTGAAAATATATTCTATTAGTTAACAAATTAAAATTTTAGCCATTTGACATAGTCATCCTTCCAGTACAGTGAACTGTAAACACACACAATTTAAAATATCAAATGAGTTGGTGAATTAATGAGTCTTAATATAACTAAATATTCTTAAACCATGACATATTAATTCTTCCCTATCAATAGACCCATTAAACTACTTTCAGACACAATAAACAGTACAGTAGAATACTTAACAAGTTAGATTTCAGGACTAACAGCTGACTCTTTAAAGAATGTAACCATATCCTGACCCCCAATGTTATTAAAATTCCAGTTATTAATCCTGTCTTATTTCCCTTTTGTTTTTGTAACATTTTCATCAAGGATTAGGGAGATATTGTCTGGCTGAAAAGCTTACATTTTCTGCTGTGATTCAGAACAGCTGCCATTCTTGTTTAGATAACCCTTTATTCATATTGTTTTCCTTGCCCCACTTCCTGCCATTTCAGGAATCCCTTTGGGGAAGACAATGCCACAATTAATCCCTGCTAGTTATTTATTTACTTTCACCAACACAAAGCCCCCCATGGATCTATTCCTCTGCCACCTTCACAATTTCTCATCATGGTGGAGATTCAAAGGCTTTTGTCCCTAAGATGAATGCTTTTCCCTGTTGTTGCTCTCACTTCAGAAAGATAAAATCTGCAGCAGCAAATGTAAAGGCATCTGTGGAGTTCAAATAGGAGTTTACTTTACACTTGAACTTCCCCTCCAAGTTGAACCAAAAAACACATTCAGGTAATTATTATCATGGGGGCTCGATTGGAGGTCTATTTTTATTGATTTTTTTTTTTTCTTTAAAGAGAGGAAGGGAGAGGGATAGGAGAGATAGAAACATCAATGATGAGAATCATTGATCAGCTGCCTCCTGCATGCCCCCTACTGGGAATCCAGACTGCAACCTGGCATGTGCCCTGATGGAGGAATTGAACCAGCGACCTCTTGGTCGATGCTCAAGTGCTGAGTCACACTGGCTGGGGTGGAGGTCTATTTTTAAATCCTGTGTTTCAATAAGAGAATTGAGAGAAAGAGAGAGAGAGAGAGAGAGAGAGAGAGAGAGAGAGAGAGAGAGAGAGAGAGAGAAAAGGGGAGGGGAAAAGGGAGGGGAGGGGAGGAAAAAAGATAGATAAGGACTTTTCAAGGGTGCAAATAAAAAGTTGTTCTCAAAGAACACTGACCCATGGAGAACTAACCCATGACCCAGCTGTGTTTTCTTGAGCTCATGAGAGGAATGGGGGAAGAGGACTGTGGGGGTTGTTCATTTTGTTAAGGTCATCACTAAAATGTTAACACAAATAAATGCCAGTCACCAGGACTCCTCCTATCTAATATTTAATGTTGATGCAAGTCTAAGGAAGAGGAGGTAACAGAAATGGTTAAGTGGTGAAGGAACGATACTATAATATTAAAATATAATTTTGCTGATGTATTCCATAAAGATCCCAGAGAAAGGGCAATGAGAAAATTCTGGTATAATGCTTCACACAGTTTGTGTTAATTATCACTACAATCTTACAAGGTCATCGACAAGCAGCACTTTCCTATTGTTTATTGATTTATATAATTGCTAGGCATGCAAATTAAAACCCTAATCCACATTCATGGACCACACATTCACTCAATAATATCAAAAGCTTACTTCAATTTTGAAAGATATAGGAGAAAAAAATAGCATCAGACTGCCCCAAAGTCACAATGCTACAAGCAAGAACTGGGGGACTGGCTGAAAGAAGGTGAAGGGATTAGCCAAAAAATATATATATACATAGACACAGGCAACAGTGGGAACAGCCAGAGGGAAGTGGGGGTGAAGGTGGGCAAAAGGTGGTGGGTGCACGATACAGTGAGCAGATGATGTTTTATTGAGTTGTACACTTGAAACCTGTATGGTTTTGTAAACCAATGTCACACCAATAAATTCAATTAGAAAGAAAAATAAAAGCCCATGAAAAATGAATAGTATAGCTACAGCACTCTTAAAATAAATCTTCCCATTCTCAGAACATATCAACTATTAATTTGGCCAATGTCATCTAATTATGACAAATTTGAGTTACCTTAGAGATTTGCTTAAAATTTATTTACTTAATAGAAAAACAATTCATCAAATTGACACTGATAAAATATAATAAATAGTAAATTAACAAATGAATAGGGTTTTCTGGTTAGTGGTAGTTTTGTTACTGTTTTGGCTAAATTATTATACAGCTCTGCAAAGGCTAAAACAATTGGGCAAGTTTATAGGCTTTGAGAAAATTTTTAATTAAAAGAGTGATAATTAATAAGAGTATTCAAACCATGAAAACAGAACACTCCTATAAAAAAAAAAAAAAAGATTAACTGTGCTCAGTGATGGGCTTTTAAAAACACAGATAAACTGTGACTATAATTCACTAATGTCTTCTATTCCGTGGAGTGTGAACTTACCAGTCTGCTGAATCACTGATTGCAGCCTTAGCCCAGGGGCCAGGGTCTGTTGTCATGAAGCCCACATCATCATGAGAGCTGGAAGATGACTGGTCGGAGAGATGTGGAGGAAGCACTGGTACCCTGTCATCTTCTATAATGACAGTATCATCTTGGGGCATATTCACTGTGGGGGACAGCTGGTATTTACCTGTCCAGTAAAAAAAAAAAAAGAAATTCTAGACTCGTGTTAAGTGTTAATGTGCATTAATACTTTGCTACATCAGAAAAAAAACAAACTAAATTTCCAAACATCTGTTCAACCTGATAGAACAAAATTTAATTAAGGCAATTTATTTTTCATAGATGAATGTCAAATGGAGACCTCAAGTTTATTCCTTCCTCTACCACCAGAGCTATGTAGCTCTGATCAGAGTACTCAATTTCTCTGGTTTTAAGTTTCATAAAGCCAGAGATGATCTCCAGAATGTCTTCTAATGTGAAAATGATACATAGTTTCTACATTATGAAAGTCCTTTGAAATTTTTTACCAGGAAACTTAGAGGGAAGCCCTGCAGACTTATAGCAACCATTCACCCATTCATTCATGTAGTAGGTATATAAGAAAGACTTAATTTCTGCCCCTAAATTGTTCAAACCCTAGAGAAGGAGATAGACATTTAAAAGTTGAGAACTGATTGGTGCTATGAGTGACGTGCCAGAAGTGCTGTGCCATTCTCTAGTGCTGTTACTGCCTGGGTAACTAGAGACAGAGGATGCTCAGCATCTTAACAAAGGTTAACATCAGAGTTGGGTTTTGAATGATTAATAAGGTCTTTTTCATCGGCAGGATCATCATTCAATACATGAAGCAGAAATGCCCATGGTACATTCAAGTGATGCTTCAAAGATGAGCACATGCAGAATAAAGGCTTTGGGGGAAGATGGCACAATTGATCTTGAAAAGTAAAGGTTTATCTGAGCCCTAGCCGGTTTGGCCCAGATAGAGCATAGACCTGTTCGATTCTGGTCAAGGGCAAATACCTTGGTTGCAGGCTCCTCCCCAGCATGGGCCCTGGTCGGGGCTCATGCAGGAGGCAACCATTCGATGTGTTTCTCTCACATAGATGTTTCTCTCTGTCTTTCCCTCTCCCTTCCACTCTCCCTAAAAATCAATGGGAAAATATCCTCAGGTAAGGATTTAAAAAAAAAAAAAAAAAGAATCTGACTGCCCAGGGATTTTCAGCCCAAGACAGGGCAGAGTATAGTTTTGATTTATTCAATTAGGATATAGTGTTCTTGGTAAGTAAAGACCCAAAACTGTCTACACTTATCAGTTTTTTTCAGGAAAATCTGCTCAGGTTCACAGATCAGCATGACAGGTATTTACATTTCTTAGGATAAAATTATGATTCCAGGCCCTAAATCCTTAAAGATAAAGCTAGGGTCCAAATGATGCCATTTTCCTCCCCAAAATGCCTACTGTTCTTCTGGCTAACTACCAAAACCTTGTGCCATAATTATGAGAAAGAACTGTGAACCAAGCTTTAAAACACATGAATACTTTGTGGGAGGTCATGCGCACAGAAATCTGTAGCATGGATGATATGGACCCACTGGCCTGGCTTTTCCAACAAAGCAAGGAAAATAGACAATTTCCCTATCACCTTACAAGAGAATGAGAAAACTCTCATTTTAACTCCAATGTCCAAATCTGTTAAATCAGCTATACTAGTTCTTATTACCATTAAAATTGATTAGCCACCATTTTACAGAGAGTACACTTTCCCTGAATTATAAAGCATTGCTTAAAATAGCACAAGAGCAATGTGTAGAAATTCTATTAACATTTTAACATTGATCTTATGATTTAAATTTTAAAGTAAATGATAATTTTTGTTTTAACAGTATTATGGAAATTTTGGGATGACAAATATATGATCTTGAAGGATTTCTAAAATATAAATGATACTGGACATTTCAACAAAGGTGCAAAAATTAAATCACATATACATCTTTTCAGAATAACCCACAAAAGCAACCTTGCTAGAAATTTCAGATGCATTCATTATTTAGCATAAACTGCCCTATTATAGAAATACTACATGTTCACTAAAAGTTTTACTCGGCATT
>NW_006296048.1:106335-107738 GCF_000327345.1 Myotis davidii
TTGAAATGCATTCATTTTGACAAACTATAAAAACTAGCAACCTCTTATGAATACTCATAATAAAAATGTAAATCATATTTAGTACTTAATTGTTTGCCTTTCCTGAATTCAAGTCACTCATTTATTCCCACTAGAGTTTTAGGATATTAGCAGAAAGACAGAAATCTGTTCAATAAAATATCATTCATAAATAAGGTCAGACAGTCTAGCACTATTCCCCAAAGAAATATTTCCTTCTCAAGACATACATTTCCCCCGCAAAGTGTACAGAATGGCAAAACCAGAATTTTCCCTGACAGCTTGCCATTGACAAGGCATGTGTCAAAGCATTAAATGCCAAAACCCCACACAGGCAAAATACATTGGAAGGAAATATTATGGTGTAATTACAGTACACTCATTTTTAACACAACTAAAACTCCTGGGTTTACACAATATATTCTGAGAGACAGCCTAATAAGCAATAAGGAACACTGAATGGTTCTTCAGATGACAATCCTTTTTCATAAGATATTTTTAGTAGCAATATTGTACCTTAGTGATCCAAAAAATATACATAAATGAATGGCAAGAAATTTCCCTAATACTGAGATAAGAATTTGGCTATTTTGTCTCACCCATGATTCTGGAGGCTAATATCTTTAAAAAATTGAGAATCCATATTTCCATCAATATTCTACTTTTTAACATGCTTGCTAGGAATACAGTTTTAGACTCTGACTCCAGAAATATATTGGGGGTAATGGATGACTAAATTATCTAACTCCACATTGTACCAAACTCCACCTAGTCAATACCTCTTAAGTACACTTCCTGTACTTGGCACATCATAAATGTGAAACCTCTGAAGGATGACTTGAGAAGCCTTTGATCTATTTTTTGATGGATAAATATTCCCTTGTCCTCAGCTAGTTAACTAACAACTACAAACTAAAATGTCAACCAGTCAATATCCTGAAGAGGAGGGGAACAATGAGATGCAGGATGATTGTTTACTAAACATTTATTCATTGGCACATTTACATAGAAGGCAATGCCATACATGATATTAAAAACAGATGAAATGAGGAAAATTTTTCCAGTGATTGACTCACAATAAAATATTAATGTTCCATTTTTCTATATTGAATTTCTAACAAGATGAAATAATATTAACATAATTATTTTATTAAAACTCACCAGAAATGTGTGAAAATAAGATTAAATTCTAAAATGGATACAACAGAGGAGAACCAAGATGGCGGCATAGGTTAACGCCGGAGTTTGCCGCCTCGAACAACCATTTCAAAAGTGAAACTAAAAGACGGAAGGGACATCATCCAGACCCACAGGAACGCTGGCTGAGTGGAAGTCCTACAACTAGGAGGAAAGAGTAACGCATACGGACACTCAGAGGAGGCGCA
>NW_006296048.1:113320-122945 GCF_000327345.1 Myotis davidii
GAGGGGGGGAGAGGGTAACGTGGGACAAGGACACATATGTAATATCTTAATCAATAAAAAATATATTTAAAAAAAATTTAAGGTTCAATGCTCCCAAATGTCAGCTTGTAACTTTATGAAATGAATATATTGGTTAAATTAGCTATGCCTAGTACTGTTATTATTAATTAGTTAGGCTGGTCTAACAATTTGTAAAATATTTTTAAGGCTTTTAAAATAAAGAAATCCTATGCAGGCTCACTGCAGATTTCTTTGTGATGAAAGTTCAGGATGACTCTTGTAAAATGCACAACAGTGGAAAGTCAGCCAATATGAATGATGTTTGGAGACATCTTGCCTTTGGTGGCAAATATGGCTGACCCCATCAAAAGCTAAGGAGATGGAACAGGTTTGAGTAATGTGGAACTCATGACTCACAAAAATATACATCGTTATTTTGGTTCAGAAGCACAGAAACTTTGCAGCTTGTCACTTAATTTCTTTGGTCTATAATTCCTTGAACAGAACATAAGGATGTTGGACTACATGATTTCTAACATTGTTTTAAAAGATTAACTTCTTTGATTTTAAAATCACAGTGGTTGCCAAAATGGAATACATTTTAGAGACTGTCTAATGCTTTTTGCTTAAAGATGTGAGTACTTATAAATTGATGGGAATAAAGAATGAATGTCACAAATTGTATGATCTCAGTATTCCCCAGAAAATAAATAAAAACAAAATAAAAATCACAATGGTATCTTGGGATTTCATTCCTTTATTTGTTAATTGGGAAAGTGTGGCTGATGACATCTGACATCCTTCCATTTCTAACAATTCTACCTTTTTAAATCTATTTTTTAGTAGCTTCTTTCCTAGGATATGTTCCCATAGATATGAGTCAGAAAGTCTCAAAGCTCATTCTGGTCTAGAGTCAGGCCTACGTGAGAATTATTTTATGTGAAAATTAACCCTGTTTGCATAAAATAAATCATTTCTTAAAGTAGTCAGCTGGAATTTCAATACCAAGTTCTAACTGAATCATAATTGATCATGAAGTAAACACCATCACCTCCACTGGTGTCTAACAGGAGTTAATCTAAAAGCATAGGAGAGAAGCATTTACTAAGCAAGATCTGAGGAATTTCCATGTACCTGATACTATGCAAATCAATAAATTCTATTGGAGATGAATAGAAATTGGTGGAGATGAATAGAAATTCAGTGCTCTAATATTTTATATTTGGTATCCTATTTTGGTGTTTTGTTGTAAGGTAACAACTTTTGCAAGATTTCTAACTTTAAGGGGAACTGACTTAAAGTGTATTTGTGTTTTAGGGCCAATGATATTGAAATAGGGGCTGACAAAGACTGAGGAATTCTCAGATTTTCAAAACTAAAAATAAATCACATTAAGTACATGTATTTCTCAGGGTAAAACTATATGGGATCCCTAGATTCCAGTACAACATGTAAAAATATGGTCTTAAGAAAATATCTAATCATTCAACATCAATTGGCCTATCATCCAACGTAAAGAATCTGTCACCCCCCAGCCTAAAGGGCATGCAAAGTATGTCACAAAGCACAGAGCTTGGAGGGAAGTTACTACCTTGGGGGAAGCATATAGAGTTTTAAAAGTCCATTATATCTCTAGCAGAGGGAAGGAAAAACAACGCCAAAGACAAAGCAAAAGTAAGCAAACTAATGAATCCATAGCTAACAAAATCAGGGCAACACACTATAATGAAAATGAAGGAATCCTCAACCCAAATATACAGCATTTCAAAAGGTTACTAGGTGAATTTTGTTTGGTTTTGGTTTGTATTCTAGTTTAGTTTTTCGCCTTCCTCTGAAGCATCAGGGATTGGAGGCAGGACGCCGGTTACAGGAACTGGTGGACCAATGGTCTGATTCAGTATGGCAAGTCCTATGTTCCTATAATAGAGGGGAAATTACAGCATATCACTTTGTATGCACACAGATCCAGGCACACATGCACTCTCTCTCTCAAGGGGTCTGAATTTTTATCAATAAAAGGTATTTAGCAAAGATAAAGTTTTATACCAAATCCAAGAAAGTATGGAAAATCCAACAGCAGTGATAAATTAATGTGATAATTACATGAGATACCTGTCACCTAAAAGGTGCACAATATCTTTACCATCTTCCTCTGCTTTCACTTATGCCAACCATGGAAAAGGAAGAATGGTGACAAAATAAAACTACAGTTGGCATGTCTAAATTCTATTTGTAACAAAATAAATGAGAATTTAGCAATTTTTCTAAACTAGAAAGCTAGAGGAATTAGAGAAAGAACAACAGGAAATTCTAGCAGTCATGTTTATGTATTTTTCCTATTATGCAGCAGAAAGTTCATTGAAAGCACATATTGTTGATATTCATATTTGTATCTATAACAAAAGTGTATATACAATGTCTTGCCAATAAACATCCACTGATGAATGAAGTAAATTCTTCTTCTAATGAAGCTTCATGATGGAAAATTTAAATGTACTAAATCTATACTTAATGTACTCAAAATAGAGTAAAATTTAGGGTTTTCTTTATATTTGCAAAATATACCAGCAATAAAAGTGTTTTATGTCAGTTGCTATTTTAATCAAAACAGCTTGCTGTATTTTAAATTTGAAAACTCCCAAGGTAATACCAAGATGAGCAACTCAGTACATCCAACCAGTCCTGTGGCAAAATAAGTCTTTATTAACTGGGTCTGTTAGTAGAAGCTATACTGCTACAGAGTAAGTGCACAAAACCTCATTACCCACTGTGGGCCTTGCATACAGCACGGTGTTAAATGTAAACAATGGATGCAAAAACCTTGTTTCAGAATATTAAAATGAAGGCTTTGAAAAAGTAGAGATGCAAGAAAAAAATGGTACTCTCCGATTAAGTGTAAACCAAATAAATGTGAATATTTTATATACACATACGTATTTTTCCTCTCACTCCGAACAGCACTGCTGCGAAGCCTCCTTGCCATAATCACTAAATTTTGACCTTTTTAAAAATACGGCTTCATTTATTATCTCAAACAAGCTAAAAACACCTTGATCACTGGGAAACATTTCCATGGGATCCCTTTATTCTTCTTCCCACATCACAGGATCTAAAAGTCACGTTAAAAAAGCAATGTATTGATTTACCCTCTTCACATGAACACTTCCTGAGTGGTTATAATGAACCTTCCCTTTTCCTCTTGAAAACATGGCCCTCTTTTACATTAATATTACATTAATAACCTCTGTGTGAACCAGTTAAAGCATAAAAATAAGATGTGATAAACAGCTTTACCTGACTCACCCATTATCCTACTGAGTGCAGCATTTCTTGTGGGGGATTCATCGAGCCTCTCAATCCCACTGTAGAGGGAATGGGAAATTCTTCGTTCTCTGTCATCCAACACAGTTTCAATGGGCAGCTCAGGTGCTGAGGGGCTCCCAGGTGACTTCAGCTGTAGAGAAAGGGGAGAGGGGAGAGTCAGGACTAGAGGCCTGTTAGTAGCATGGGGATATTATAACAACTTGCCCAAGGCTTGCATCCAACGGGGTACCAAATAAACTATAACTTTTCACCATATACCATAATAATTTGTGATGGCAGCTCTGCCTAATGACCAACTTTCTGGGCCACTTTACACTGTGCCTCCTATTAAGTTCTGTCAGATTTCAACCACTAGAGGAAAAATATGTATGTTAAAAGCTTTTTAAAAAGAACTTGTCTTATTGCTTATGTTTTTCAGTTTGACTGTTAGTATCTATTTGAAGTCAATTTGTAAAGATTTAATTTGAAGTTTTTCATAAGATGTTGCTTTGCACAAGGTATGCAATATCAGAATAGAAGCTGGAAATTAAACTATACTTTTACACTTAACAGTCTGTGTGTAAGCTGGTAGAATTACTACTCATGCTATAAGACTTAAAGACCACTTGTCAGCTCATGCGTCTTGAACAATACACTGAGCCTAAATTTCTTCTGCTAGACGTTAGGAATAATCATCCTATTCTCTGATTGTAATCTTAAGCATGAGACAGTGAATAACTGAGAAAAGCACTTTAATAGTATACAAATAATATTCTAACGAAACAGGCAAAGATGTGTATTTCACAAACATATACAATGTCCTAAATAAGCAAAACATGAGTCAATTTCTATCACTATGAATGAAATTACATATGGCATTCTTTAAAACAGCAGTGCCTTGTAAGTCATATTCCCCATAAAGATAATATGAATAAAAAACCTATGTTAGTAAGGCCTTGAAACAAATCTGCTTCAAGGAGGAACAAAGCACACTTAACAACACTCCTCCCAATGTGGGCTCTGAGGTTCACCCAGGGACCAATATTTTAGGACGTTTGGGTGCTGGCTGCAGCCAGAGGCAGAGAGTGCTTGGGAGGCAGGGCAGCCCAGCATAACACAGCAAAGCTGGAAGGAGACTGTATTTTCCAAACAGATGAAACCCCACTGTGGCAGTTCCGCTGCCTGAACAAATTATGATTTCTATAAGAAGATACCATCTGTTTAATATAAATGAGATATTTAATGAAGTTCCGAATTGTAGACTTATCTCTCCCAGTCGGATAAGCAGTGGGGAGATTTAATGCATTGAAGGGTCAATACAATTACAATTGAGGCACGTCAAACTGCAGGAGAAAAATAAACTCACAGCGCCAGTGAATTAGACTCAATAAGGTTTAAATTGTGAAATGAGCATTTGTTTCATTAGGGTTTTTTTTTAAGTTGCAGATTACAACTGACAGCTTTTCTGAAAAGTAAATGAAACATTCAAGGTCTCTGATGTATAAGAATAAAAGAATATTTTCTGAAAGAATAATAAGGCTAAACTCCAAGGTATTTTGGGGACATAAAAACAAAAGCAAACGAAACAAATACCGGACATCTTTAAGAACAAGTACATTTGAATTTTTAAAATGAACACATACCTTAAAGAGACTTGCTATACAATAGGTGCTCTACACACAAGACCCACTTGCTATGCAACCATTTATTTCATCATAAGACATCCTCAAGTTTGCTTAACAAGAATGTTTGATTAAACTATATAACTGCAGTTTTTTAGATGATAAAATCTTTATAAAGCTCTTATGAGAAAGTCGTAAATATACCAAGAGTCTACTTTAGAATTTTACAAAGTCAAATACAAATTAGATTAAAAAAACTGTCCATGCAGGCTTTTTGAGAAAAACAGTAAAATGCCTGCTCAGATAGAACTTCCAACTTGACCACTTTCCTAGGAAAGAGTACACACCTCCCCTGCCTCACTAACCATATCTAATTTGCATCTCAAAAGACAGATTTAAATGGAGAAATCAATGAACTACTATATCAATATTTAACAGAAGATACAATGCCTTTTTATTTCAAAAAAAAATACAAAAAACACAAAACAAAACCTGATTTCAAATCTTTTGATGATTTGTGTGAGCGTACTGGAAAACAAGCTTAAAAACAAGAAGTGTGGCACTCAGCTCACAGGGGAGGAAGCAGAGCCAGGTGGCCCTGGGAGAGCAGTCCAGGCCTTTCTACAATTCAGGCTGCTCCCAGGACCTCTCAGACTCCTTATATTAAAACTTTATCAAAATTAAGCTTAATTAGAAAAAAAGAGAAATGAACTGCGATTTTCACTTTTTTCTTTGTTGTTTAAAGTGCAAAAGTGTTACTCAACCCAGCTTCATTCAGTACAGAGCTCTATCCCTACAAATGGGAAAGCTCGACACCTGCTGAAGACAAATAAGCTCCAGGTTGAAGCAAGATTAACATAACATGTAGCAGTGTAAAGTGATGCTGTCTTTTCCTAAAGTAATGTGGAAATGTATATCACGGTTCAAAACATACCTTATACGTTTGACCAGGCCAGTTATTTCACTTTGTTTTCACAATCCTTATGAAATAATAAGCAAAGTGAATAATACAGATTCAAGGGAATCAATATTTCTCAGAACTTTATTTACAAAGGTATAAAAACTGGGAATGATCTCAAAATCTAAAAATAATATAAGTAATATGCTCCTTAAAAAGATATTCAAATGATCATATATTGCTTTTATAATCAGAAAATAACAAATGATATTTAATAACAAAAAGCTGGATATTGTCCAATAAATATGCTTTTCTTTTTCTTGGTGCCCTTGACCAGAATCGAACCTGGGACCCTACAGTCCACAAGCCAATGCTCTATCCACTGAGCCAAACCAGTCAGGGCAAATATGCTTTTCATTATATACTTGGCCTTCTCTTATTAGGAAAAGTTAAAATCTTGGTTTCTTATATAAAACCAATACAATTTCTGTGGGGCTTAGTAAAATTTCATGTTGTTTAAAGTATGCATTAGCAGGTTGAATGATGTCTTTCACATTTAAAAAATGTATCCCACTATCTTGACTATGAACACTGAAAAGCTGGTATAGATATGGCCCTCACCCCTTTCCACAAATTTAGAAGTGGGTCCTACTTAGTACTTGGAATGATCTCATTATTCGATATTTCAGTCATCATGGAGTTGACCTGTTATCCCCAATGCCTGGCACAGAACACACACTGATTGAATAATGAGATGAATAAAGTTAATCCGAAGTCAATGACTCAGAAACTCCTTAAAATGGTTAATAGAGATCTTACATACACTAGGCCACAAAGAAGTAGGCCTTTAAATTTGATGGAATTCTTTTAATTTGAAATTAAAAGAAACTGACTTAGATTTCAATTATACATTGAGAAAATACTCACATCCAAAGGATACGTGAACAGAAAAAGATAGACAGGGTTTAGCTTTGGAGGACAGTGGCAGGACATTTAGGATCCAGATTCAGGTTCTGCTTTCATGCAGGACCAAACGTAATTTCCTTTTAATCCACATGTGGACAACAGCAAGGATCAGAGAGGCGAAGGAATCTCCCCAAGTTATTCTACCAGTATGTGGCAGACCCAGAGTGTAACTGACTCTGTGTGATAATATAGTCTGTGGTTGATGTGGCACAGTGGGTTGAGTGTTGTCCCATATACCAAGAGGATATCAGCTTGATTCCTGGTTGGGGCACACTCCCAAGTTGCAGACTCAATCTCCAGGAGAGGTATGCAGGGGATGTTTCTGTCTTCTCTCTTCTCTCTTCTCTCTCTCTCTCTCTCTCTCTCTCCCCCTTCACCCTCTCCCTCTAAAATCAATAAAAACATAAATAAAGTCTGTGCTTTCATTGTACACTACATCCCAATACAATCAGAATACAAATTGTCTGAACAACACATTCATAGTCAATTAGACCCACTCACATGCATAAGAGGAAGGAACACTAAATTACTTCATCAGTACTTTGGCCTTACAGCTATTAAATAAATAGTTTGACCTCTCCAGATTTATTCCTTAATACATAAAATGAACAGAATCATAAGTGATGTCTTACACCACTTTCCATTTTAATATACACTAAGTGGCCAGATTATTATGACCACCTGACCTTTGTAGGCAAATTAGCTATAATTTCACACTGAAGTTACTAGAGGGCCAGACCATTATAAATAGGGAAGCAGGTTGTTTACTACAATAGTAGAAGTGATTTTTTTCTGAAGATCTGGGTAAACTATGCGATTTAACAGCCTATGAACGTGATATATATAAAAAATATATACACTAATGAAAGACAAACATGTAAATTGACCGTACCTTGGCTAGGCCTTAAGCCACACCCCCAGCCAATCAGAGCGACTATATACAAAGTAATCCAACCAAGATGGCGGCCGGCAGCCACAGAGCTGGAGCCAGCAGGAGGCTTAGTTGCTCCAGTGATGGAGGAAGCCAAGCTTCCCACAGCCAGCTGTAGCCTCTGCAAAAGGCTACAAAGTTTCAGCTGCAGGAGGTAAATAAATCCCAGAATAAAGAAAAAAAGAAAAAAAGGAGAGGCTGGGAGCTTCCGTCACCAGGGGGTTTGGCCAGCCTGAAAATGGCCCTCAGCCCCTCACCCGGACTAGCCAGGCACCCCAGTGGGGACCCCCCACCCTAAAGGGGGTGTGGCCAGCCTAAAAACAGCCATCAGCCCCTCACTCAGGCTGGCCAAACCTCCATGGGGTGAGGGTCCCCATTTGGGGGGGGTGGGCAGGGAGCTTTACCAGCCTGCAAACAGCCATCAGCCCCTCACTCAGTTGGCCAGGCACCACAGAGGTTACCCCCACCCTGAGGGGGGTGTGACCAGCTGCAAACAGCTATCAGCCCCTCACCCAGGCTGGCCAGACACCCCATTAGGGACCCCCATGCTGAAGTGGGTGTGACCAGCCTGCAAACACCCATCAGCCCCTCACCCAGACTGGCCAGGCACCCCAGCGGGACCTCCAACCTGATCCAGGACATCCTTCAGGGCAAACCAGTCGGCCCCCACCCGTGCACCAGGCCTCTATCCTATATAATAAAAGAGTACTATGCAAATTGATCCTAACAGCAGAATGACTGGGAATGACTGGTCACTGTGACACACACTGACCACCAGGGGGCAGACGTTCAATGCAGGAGCTGCCTCCTGGTGGTCAGTGTGCTTCCACAGGGGGAGCTCTGCTCAGCCACAAGCCAGGCTGATGGCTGCCAGTACAGCAGTGGTGGCGGGGGACTCTCCCGCCTCCTTAGCAGCACTAAGGATGTCTGACTGCCAGCTTGTGCCCGATCCCCCAGGGAGCGGGCCTAAGCCAGCAAGTGGACATCCTCCGAGGGGTCCCAGATTGCAAGAGGGCACAGGCCAGGCTGAAGGAAATTTGTGCACTGGGCCTCTAGTACTTTCAAATTCTAAGAGGATTAAACCTAGAGAGAGAATTCATTTTAAAACAGTGCTTGACACAACTAAATCCTTCAGTATGGGGTCTAAGACAAAAGTTCACCTACTCGTATTCTTTGTTGGTACTAAGACAAGACTTTTTATAAAATCATGTCTTGCTCGGCTGGTGTGACTTGGTGATTGAGCGTCGACGCATTAACCATGAGGTCGCTTTTTCAATTCCCAGTCATGACTTGAAGCCCAGTTGAGGGAGCTTGCAGGAGGCACCCTATCAATGATTCTCTTTCCTCATGATGTTTCTCTCTCAAATCAATAAAAATATATATTTTTAAAAAGAGATCATGTCTAACAGAGATATAATGAAACGACTAAAAGCTATCTTAACAATAGCTTCTACAAATATTAATTTCCTTAGAGCATTAAAAAGCATAATTGTGGAGAGAGACAATTATGTGGCGGTGGAATAAAGGGACGTGTTCCAAGCCTTATCCCGGAGCAGACAGAATGAGCAACTAAATTGAATAACATCCACCCCAAATTGGCAAAGTAGACACAGCTGGTGAGACAATTCGCAGACGGGAAAGGAAAAGGACGTCTGGAGAACAGTAAAATCAGGTATATGGGCTGGAGAGAACTGTGAGGCCTCGGAGACCAGAGGGTCTGACAGAAACCGCACGGCACCAAGGCCATGTCCCTTGGGACAGGCATAGCATCTGACTATGGAAAAGAGGTCCACAGGACTGCTGGCAGCAGGGGATTCTAGATCTGGGTCCAAAGCCACGAAAGACTGAGCCTAGACAGGGCTGCCCAGGCCACGCTGTGCCAGTGGGAGAGGGGCTTGCAGAGGC
>NW_006296048.1:123003-124188 GCF_000327345.1 Myotis davidii
TGTGCTTTTGTTCACTGAACCTAGTTCATAGGACCTTTCAAATACAGACACTCACCCGTGGCTGAGGTGCAGGTGGAGGTGCAGACTTGTAGAGTCTGGGGAGAGGCCGGGGAAAGGAGAGGGTCAGGAAGAGGTGGCTGCAAGTCTGGCGCTGAGTCATATCTGACATACTGGACCTAGGCAGCCATTTTCTCCTGAGGAGAGAGCCCCTCCCTGCAGTCTCCAGGCAACCGATACAGCCTCACCCAGACTATACCCTGAGTGGCACAAAGGATACAAAAAAAATCTGAATAGTTCCTGAGAGCCTACAGGGACTGGCCTAAAGAGAGACCTTCAGTCCCAGCAACAGGAAACTGAGAAGCGGCAGACAGTACAGAAGAGTGGGATCTTAAACCAACCTTCATTTTTATTTTTATTTTATTTTATTATTATTTTGTTTATCGCTTTTTTTATTTTTTTTCGTTTGTTTCTTTATATTTCTTTTCACATTATTTTTGTCATCATTCTATTTTTTTATTTTACCCTGCTTTTTAACATTTTTCAAAAAAATTTTAATTTCTTTTTTCCCTCTCTTTCTCTTTATTCTTATCCACTCATCCTCTTCCTACTCCCACTATACTGAACTGAGGTCCTCCCCATATTCATCAAATTCCTTAAACTTACTTTCTGTATATAAGATTCTGCCACCATCCTCTTTACTGGGTATTTGTATGTTTTGGTTTATCTGTTTGTTCTCTGGTGTTTTTTCCCCATATATATGGGGTTTTTTTTCCTTTTTCTTCATTTCCTTTTCTCTCATACCATTTTTTCTCTCTGCTATATCATTTGTGATCTCTTTTCTCTCCCTTAGTTCTTTTTTCTCTGGTGGTCGCTTACATTGAGGCTATCGGTGTCGTAAGTACATTCGTGTTTTGTTCCCTTTTGTGATGTGACTTGTCGAGGTGAATTTTATCCTGTTTGGCCAATGTGGTAGAGAGTGAGCCACATAACCAGTCATCCGGAGAGGAGACTGCATCCACAAACAGGTCAATAACACTCTAGGCCAGTGATGGCGAACCTTTTGAGCTCGGCGTGTCAGCATTTTGAAAAACCCTAACTTAACTCTGGTGCCGTGTCACATATAGAAATTTTTTGACATTTGCAACCATAGTAAAACAAAGACTTCTATTTTTGATATTTATTTTA
>NW_006296048.1:124325-127337 GCF_000327345.1 Myotis davidii
AAAGAGCATGAATAAGTGAAAGAGCAAAAAAGGAGTGTGTGTACGTGTCACAGTTAGATCCCACAGGACCTTTGGGGGCAGGCTGACTGGGCTCGCCTAACCAGGCAGCCTCTGCTACCACTGCAAACAGTCCCAGAGCAGCTGCGTCTTCCACAGAGGCCACACCTTTTTGAAGGGGAGAGCTTCTGTGACTGGGATCCCAGCCTCATCACCACCCAGTGTGCCCTCAGATGACATTCAGGACTTTACAGCCACCTCCGCCAGGTACCTGCTACCTCAACTGTGGTCTCACGGTCACTGAGACTCCAATGACCATGGGTGTGGGCCCCTGTGACTTCCTAAGTGTGCTCCCCTCTGGCCAGCCCAACACTTTATCCCAGGGCACCGCGACCGTGCTAGCAGCAGCCATGTGAGTAGCCCGCCTCGGTCTGAGCAGCAGCAGCCTCACACGGCCTGCCCCTGTGCAAGGAGCAGAAGCCCCACGAGCAGCCCGCCCCAGTCTGAGGAGAGACAGCCTCATGTGGCCTGCCCCTGTCTGAGGAGCAGCAGCCTGCAAGCAGCTCAGCCAAGAATGACGAGTGGCAGTCCTGCACAGCCCACTCCCATCCGAGGAGCAGCAGTCTCGCAAGCAGCCCGACCCTGTCCAAGGGGTAGCAACTGCACAAGCAGCCTGTCCCCGCCAGCCAGAGGAGCCAACACTGCTGCGAGCATTGCCCACAAGAGGAGCTGCCACCAACTGAGGAGCAGCCACTGCCGCTATGGCCCAAGGAACAGCTGCCACATGAGGAGCAGCCCCTGCACGACTCGACACCTAGATCCTTCAGTGAGAGCAAAAATGGGGAGACAAAGAAACCTCCAAAGGAAAGAAAAGTAGGAATCGCCAGAAAAGCAACTAAGTGAAATGCAGGCACGCAATATGTCAGAAAAAGAATTCAGAATAAGGGTCATACAGTTCATAAACCGGATGGACGAAAAAATCAACGACTTAGGTAAGAAACAAGAAGAAATAGAGTGGCCCTAACTGGTTTGGCTCCGTGGATACAGTGTCGGCCTGCGGGCTGAAGGGTCCCAGGTTTGATTCCAGTCAAGGGCATGTACCTTGGTTGCGGGCACATCCCCAGTACGGGGTGTGCAGGAAGCAGCTGATTGATGTTTCTCTCTCATCGATGTTTCTAACTCTCTGTCCCTCTCCCTTCCTCTCTGAATAAATCAATAAAAACATATTTAAAAAAAAAAGAAATGAAGAGTGATATAGCTCCAATAAAAAACACCATGGAAAATTTCAACAGTAGACTAGGAGAAGCAGAGGACCAAATTATCGAATTAGAAAACGAGGAAAGCATAACACACCCAAACTGAACAGCATTTGGAGAAAAAAATTAAAAGCCAGGAGGGGAGCCTAAGGGAGCTTTGGGCCAACATGAAACGAAGCAATATATGACTAATAGGGGTGCCAGAATGACAGGAAGAGGCACAAGGGTTAGAAAAACTATTTAAAGAAATGTCAGAAAACTTCCCCGATGTGGGGAAGAAAAAAAAATCACACAAGAACAGAGAGTCCCAAACAAGATGAACCTGAAAAGACCTACACCAAGACACATCATAATTAATATGGGAAATGTTCAGGACAAAGAGAGAACCTTAAAGGCTGCAAGAGAGAGATGGAAAGTTACGTAAAATGGATCTCCCATTAGATTATGAAATGATTTCTCAACATAAACCTCAGGCCAGAAAGGAATGGAAGGAAATTTACAAAGTGATGCACAACAAGGAACTGAATCCAAGAATACTCTATCCAGCAAGGCTATCATTCAAAATTGAAGGGAAAATAAGGAGCTTCGCTGACCAAAAAAGGCTAAGGGAGTTTATAACTACCAAGCCAGAAATGCAAGAAATGCTAAAGGGACTGGTTTAGAAAGAAAAAATAAATCAACACCCTTTCTTGATAAAAACTCTCAGCAAAGTGGGAATAGAGCAGGGGTGGGCAAACTTTTTGACTTGAGGGCCACAAGGGGTTCTTAAATTGGACCGGAGGGCCGGAACAAAAGCATGGATGAAGTGTTTGTGTGAACTAATATAAATTCAAAGTAAACATCATTACATAAAAGGGTATGGTCTTTTATTTCAATAGTTCTATTCATTTCAAACGGGCTGGATGTGGCCCGCGGGCCATAGTTTGCCCATGGCTGCTCTAGACAAAAAATCAGCAGAGATACAGCAATTCTAAATGACTCATTAGATCAAATGGACTTAATTGATATCATCAGAACATTTCACCTTGAAGCCATGGAATATACATTCTTCTCAAGTGCACATGGGACATTTTCAAAAATAGACCACATATTGGGTCACAAGCAAAGTCTCCCCAAGTTCAAGAAGATTAAAATAATATCAAGCATTTTCTCAGACCACAATGGCATAATATTAGAAATAAACTACAATAAAAACAATCCAAAAAATTCAAACACTTAGAAGCTGAAAAGCATGCTATTAAACAATGATTGCGTTACCAAAGAGATCAAAGAAGAACTGAAAAACATCCTGGAAATGAAAGACAATGAAAACACAACAACCCAAAATCTATGGATACAATGAAAGCGGTCCTGAGAACGAAGTTTATAGCTCTACATGCTTACCTCAAAAAACAAGGAAAAATGTTAATAAATTATCAAACTCTACAATGTAAAGAATTAGAAAGAGAGCAACAAGAAAAGCCCAGAGTAACCAGAAGGAAGGAAGTAATAAAGATCAGAGCAAAAATAAATGACATAGAGACCAAAAAAAAGTACAAAAGATCAATGAAACCAAGAACTGGTTCTTTGAAGCATAAACAAGATTGATGAACCTCTAGCCAGGTTCACCAAGAAGCAAATAGAGAGGGCCCAAATAAACAAAATCAGAAATGAAAGAGGTTAAGTAAAAACTGACCCCACAGATATATAAGGGATGGTAAAAATACTACAAACAACTTTACTCCAACAAACTGGATAACCTCGATGAAATGGACATGTG
>NW_006296048.1:127905-146391 GCF_000327345.1 Myotis davidii
ACAAACCGTGTTCGTGGATTGGTAGCATCAATGTCATTAAAATGTCCATAATACCCAAAGCAATCTATAGATTCAATGCACTTCCCATTAAAATACCAATGGCATATTTCACAGAGCTAGAATGAACTCTCTAAAAATTCATCTGGAATAAAAAAAAAAAAAGACCCCAAATAGCTGCAGCAATCCTGAGAAAGAAGAACAAAGTAAGAGGGATCTCAATACCAGATATCAAGATGTATTACAAAGCCACTGTTCTCAAAACTGCTTGACACTGGCATAAGAAAAGACATATAAACCAATGGAATAGAGAACTCAGAAATCGACCCAAACCACTATGCTCAATTAATAGTTGACAAAGGAGGCAAGAACATACAATGGATGCAAGACAGTCTCTTCAATAAATGGTGTTGGGAAAATTGGACAGATACATGCAAAAACATGAAACTCAACCACCAACTTACACCACACACAAAAATAAACTCAAAATGCACAAAGGACTTAAATATAAGACAGGAAACCATAAAAATATTAGAGAAATCCACAGGCAGCAAAATCTCAGTTTCATATGCTGAAGCAATATCTTCATCGATATAGCTCCTAGGGCAATGGAAACTAAAGAGAAAATAAACAAATGGGACTACATCAAAACAAAAAGCTTCTGTACAGCAAAAAAAACACACAAAAATACCTTCAACAAAACAACAAGAAAGCCCACTGCATGGGAGAACGTATTTGCCAGTGTTATCACGGATAAGGTTTAATCTCCAACAGCAGGTGGTCATCCCCCGAGAGGTCCCAAACTGCGAGAGGGCACAGGCTAGGCTGAGGAACCTCTCCAAGTGCACAAATTTTTGTGCACTGGGCCTCTAGTTGTAAATAATGCTGCAAAAAACATATGGTTTCTTACAATAAATACCCAGAAGTATAATTGCTGGGTCCTTCTTTATCTTTTGTTAGAGCCTTTAACATCTACTTTGTGTGATATGAGTACTGATACCCCACCATTTTTTGTTTTGTTTTTGTTTTCATGAAATATCTCTTTCCTTCATTGTGTGTGTATCTTTGGTCTAAAGTAGGTCTTTTATAGGCAGGATATAAATTAATCTTGTTTTCTTATTCATTCAGCCACCCTATGTCTTTTGGTTGAAGCATTTATTCCATTTACATTTAAATAGCTAATACATATGTAATCATTGCCATTTTATTATTCATATTTGTTTATCTTCTTCTACTTAAAGTAGACCATTTAACATTTCTTGTAATGCTTGTTGGGTGATGATGAGCCCCGTTAGCTTTTTCTTGTCTGGAAAGATCTTTATCATCTGTCTTTCAATTCTAAATGACAGCTTTGCTAGGTAGAATAATCTTGGTTGTAGGTCCTTGCTTTTTATCACTTTGAATCTTTCATGCCCATTCCTTCTGGCTTGCAAAGTTTCTGTTCAGAAATCAGCTGATAAGTCTTATGGAAGCTCCCCTGAAGGTAACTAACTGCTTTTCTCCTGCTGCTTTTAAGATTCTCTGCCTTTAACCCTTGGCATTTTAATTATAATTATGATGTGTCTTGGTGTAGGCTTCTTTTGTTTATCTTGTTTGGAATTCTCTGGACTTCCTGCACTTGTATGTCTATATCCTTCCAAAAGTTAGGGAATTTAACAGTCTTTAATTCTTCAAATAGGTTTTCAATTCCTTGCTCTCTCTCTTCTACTTCTGGTTCTCTATGATGTGAATATTGGTACGCTTGATGGTGTCCCAGGTGTGCCTTAAACTATCCTCATTTTTTGGATTATTTTTGCTGCCCTGTTTGGGAATATTCTGCTGCTACCTTATCTTCCAAATCTGCTTCATCTATATACTATTGATTTTCATTAATATATTCTTCATTTCAGTAATTATATTCTTCATTTCTGTTTTTTTTATGTTTTCTATCTCTACTTTTATGATATCATTGAGCAACCTGATAATGTGTTTTTAACTTTACATCTGGAAAATTGATCATCTCCATTTTGTTTAGTTCTTTTTCTGGAGTTTTGTTCTGTTCTTTCATTAGGGACATATTTGTCTCCTCATTCTAGCTGCATCCTTCTGCTTGTTTCTATGTACTAGGTAGATCTGCTATGTCTCCCACATTTCGTAGAGTAGTGGCCTTATGTAGTAGTTGTCCTTTTGGAACTAAGGGTGCAATCTCCCTGGTTACTCACCTAAGCTGTGAGGTCTAGATGTGTCCCTTGTATTTGTTGTATGTGTCCTCCTGCCAGCCTTGATTGTTGCTGGCATATCAATGGGAAGGATTGACCCTTGGGCTGATTGGTTGGAAGGACTGGCCATGACAGTATAACAGTGGAGGAGCTGTTATAAAGGGGCCAACTCTATGAAGCAGGATTTGTTTTATTGGGGCTCAATACCTGCTGAATCTACACTTTGGGTGCGTCATTTTTTGAGATGGTTGAGTGGTACTTTGATGTGGTCTGAAACTGGCCACCTGATGTACTAGTTCTGGGGCATCATGGGAGGGGCTCTGATGCAGGCCAAGGTCAGATGCCTGTCCCCTGCCTGGGGACATTCAGCATGAGATATAAAACAATCTGCAGGTGGCAGCTTCTTGTGCTGGACTTTGAGGTTCCCCAAAGAGGCCAAGTTGCAAACCAAGTCTGGCTGACCCTCATGGTTGGGGTCACTTAACAAGGGTACAGGGCACACTGAGGCCAGATGCTGCTGCATGGGGTTTGTGAGCCTTTGTGAGATTTTAGGAAAATCCTCAAGAGCTAAGATAGGTTGCTTGTGTGGAAAAGCCACCAAAAAGGGCTTGAACTGGCCTACAAGTTGGGTGGGGCAGGGTCTCAAGGAATCACCAAGGCAGGTCAAATGTTATTAACCAGGTTGATGGAGATTCAGATGTGGCACCCACCTGTGGGCTCTGTGGGGAGAGGGCTCAGCAAAGGAATAATGGCCGCTGCCAGCACTTCTGTCTGGGAAAAAGCTACCCCTCCAACCCAAAGCCATAGAATTCAGTTTCTCCCTGCATGTCCCTGGTGACTTTCAAGTTGCCGCCCCAGCGAGGGATCTCAGAGGAGTGAGACCAAGTAAATGAAAGTGTAGGCTTTTCAGAGAAATACCTGGGACTCTGGGAACCCTCTGTCTCACTTAGCCAAAATCGTTGCTGGTTTTTGCAGGCAGAAGTTATTGGGACTTCTCTTCCCAACACTGGAACCCTGGACTGGGGGTCCTGGTATGGAGCTGGAATCCCTTGCTCTTCAAGGAGAACCTCTGCAGCCAAGATATTTCTCCAGATTTTTAACCACCACAAGAGGTGTATGATTAGCCCATTAGGAGTCTATGTCTCTCCTACCAGTCTTCACACAGCTTCTTCTTTAAAACCTCAGTTATATGACTTTTATTCAGCTAGATTGCAGTGGTTTTCAATGATACTGTTCTGTAGTTGAGTTGGAATTTTGATGTGGTCATGGCAGGAGGCAAGCAAAGTGTTTTCCTACTCGCCATCTTGACTGGAAGCCTGCTTTTTGTATTCTTTTCAATGAAAAAGAATGCCAGGGCTTAAGAAATTGTTCTTTAAAAAATTAGTCTATCCTTGAGGTGCACAAAATAAGGGGAAACCATTTCTTTCCCTCTCTCTCTCTTTTTTTTTTTTAGAAACAATGATTGCTTAGAAAATGTTTGAAGATATATTTAAGTAAGAGCACTAGATCTGAGGAGCAAAGAAAATCCAAATCTCTGTCACGATATTAATTTTATTACCTGCCTGATGGTTTTCTTAGATCTTCACTCTCTAGCAGTAACTAAGTTATCTTTTTCTTCTAAAATTGCCAGATTCTCTAGGATTGTCTCCTTGATCATTTCATACAATGAAATGTGTCAGTCCTGGATTGGACACTAGTGACAGAAATACGAACCTGGCCCATGGATGAGGGCCCAGCCATCTCTGAATTTATAGTTCCAGCAAAGGAAAACCAAGAAGAAAATGATGACAGTCCTGAGTGAAGGTAAGTATACAGAACTAGTGAAATACTTTTGAGAGAGAAAACTGAAATTTAAAGGTTATCTTTGCCAGGATAAAAAGCAGGACAAATTCATGGCGAAAACCTGGAGGTAAGATAGAACACAGAACACTTGAGAAACTGCAAGTAGTGTAGAAGAGCTAGAGAAGAGATTGCACAGGGATAGGCTGGAAGGGGTACAGGTTTTACATGCCCTAAAAGGCATTGGGGAGTAAATTGGCACCAGTCCTAAAGGGTACAGAAAGCTCCTGAAGGGTCCTTGGCCGGGAGTGACATGGCCACTTTGTTTTTTTAGAAAAATCTGCCTGCCAGCAGTGTAAAGAATGGAGTGAGAGAGAACTCCTGACTGCAGGGAAACCCTTCAGGAGCAGCAGCAGTGAGCTCAGGGAAATAGTGGGCACAAATGTGGGCAGTGTCAGAGGAGGGAGAAAAAAATGGATTGAGAAGAGATAGTAAAGGTTTTTGAGAGATAAAGAGTATCCCAAATCTCTAGCTTCAACAAGTAAAGGAATGGTGGTGTCATTTATGGGGACGTGGTGACTAGGATGAAGTACCTCAAGGAGGAATTGGTTTTGGAGGAAAAGGCATAAAGTTTGGAGGACCCTGGAATTAGGTGCCTGAGAGACATACCAGTGAATACCTCCACGGTCAGTTGGAACAAGACTAGTTCTGAGCTAGAAGAGAGTTATGGAGCACTTATCTAGGAGGTACCTAAAAACCAGGAAGTGGAGATCACCCAGGGAGAATGTGCACAGGAAGAAGAAACAGCCCAGGAAGAGCCTTGAGGAACACTAACAATAAAAGGACGGCAGAAAGAGGAAAGAGAGAAGAGCTGGAGTAAAGTAGGAGAAGAATAGAGAGCAGGTAACAAATGATTCAAGAATGAGTTGGTATTAAAGATTCCTGCAATGTCAAGCAAAACAGATTGAGAAATACCTTCCAAAGAAAACCTCCAGTGTGCTGTAGAGGGATAAATACTAGTGAAACACAGGGTAAGTTAATACCTAATATAGAGATGTGACAAATAGTTTATTTTAAAAAATACTAAAATAATATATGTACAGCACTTCCCACATATAAGGGCAAGGAAACTTGTGACAAAGAAGATTTTCTTTTGCAAATTCTCATCTTCTCTAGCTTGAAAGTAAGTATACAAACTCTTGATATAAGGAAGTGTTTATGAAATACAGTTTTATAGTATTTCAAAGACTGGACTATATAGCTTTCTAACAGATCCAGAAGGAGAGAACTCAAGTACTTTGTTTAACTTGAGGTTCATTCATGACAATACACCCTATGCTTATATCAATATTTACTGTAATATAATGTACACATACCCTCCCATTAATTCAAGGGATGTTTTTCCAAAGGTAATATAATTACAACAGCAGCAAAATTATATCTTAAGCCTTATGGGAAGCTGAATGGGGCCCTTCTGTCTTTGCATAATGTTTTAGTTAAACCCTGTCGGTATAAAAGGCTTCTCCAGGACACTGACCTTAGTGTTTTTAAGTTTCCCTATAACACTCAACGTTTTTCTCTGATGGAGAACTTTACAAGGGGTTAATAATTTTAGTATCTTTTAAAGAGTCTAATAGCATAACAATTGTACAGTATAAGTTCTATGAGAGAAGGGTCACATCTATTTTATTTGCCTCCATATCCCCAGGACCTAACACACTTTCTTAAAACAGTGGATATTCAATAAACATTTGTTTAATAATTACAGTGTGTCCTCAAAAATGCAAATATACTTTGAGTAATTATTAATTCCAATGGATTAAATTTGAAAAGAAAGAAACATCAATTGAGTTATCAGCTGTTAATACATTTTTGGGACAGCCTACATGTACTGTTTGAGGAATGTGCACTGACAGTTTCAGGGAAAAAAACCTAATAAAGATCAATGTATCAAACTTACTGTTGAGAATTTTTCATGTAGCACTTTAAAGGGCTTCCATTAAAAAGATTAGTTAATTATTTGACAACCAAATAATTCAAGAAAACTAGTCCAGTAGTGTAATATGAGGGATTAGCATTTATAGCTATATAATAAAAGTGAATGTTTCTACATCACACTGCTTTCCACTGTGAGATTTTTAGTTACAGTTACATTGTTCTCTTATTGGTATGAAAATTAATTTAATTACTATTAAATCATTCTCCATTTTGAAATTAAAAACAACACAAAAGCAAGTCAATGGTCAATAACCTTTCAAAACGTGGTTGCCTCCACTGACTACCCACTGAGCTCAAGAGTACATTTTTTTTCAAAATATGATTGTATTATAGAATCAGATGAGTGATCATCACAACCTAGAAAGCTTGCTTTAGTTACTTTTTTAAACACGGACTTTAAAATTAAGAAAAACACAAGCTATTTTGATAGCATTTTCAATTTGTGTGATTTGTTAGTAATTTTTTCTTACTTTATTTTAAAATGTGGGAATTTTAGCATCAATAAAAATAAACCACATTTTCAGTAAGTTCTGTTCTTCATAAACTCATCCGGTCCCAACTATTGATGGCACATAATTTAGAATAGATATATGAAATTTATTTAAGGTTCCAATATTAGTTTTTTATTACATATATATAATTTAGTTTTACCTTTAATTTTCAAATGCCCTGCTAAAAAAGAACATGTTTTTATTTATTTGGGAAGACATGACCATAACATTCCTACTACCCCTAATTACATAGTACAGCATATATTTTCAACTAAAATATATTTTCAGATAAAACTGAAAAAGCAGGAACTCAAGGGGAAAAACAGTTAACCTATAGTGAAGGAGAAAGAGGAGGTAGCAGATAGAAGTGGAGGCTCACACTTTTGATAAGGCCAAGGGATAAAGGAGCTTTGAAAGAGGCATCCTTTTTTTGATAAACAACTGAACAACTCTAGTTTTGTTGCATCTCCCTACCAGCTACAACACTGCTGAACAGAAGAGAATTGTTGGCTCTGAGCAGGAAGGTGTGATCTCAGCTAAAGGTGCCTTTAAGGTCCCCATCTTATCTGTTGAGTTGGCAACAGTAATACGAATGAGCAAGTAAGAATATTTTGGCCACAGAACTAGGAAAACACATCACAATTCACTGATAATACAATAAAACCATAGCAAGCCAAGATAATTTATAGTGATTCAAGGAAAAGTCCCAGGACTTGCCATGCTCAGTCCAAAGTCAGGACTGAAACTCAGTCTTATTATGATTTCGAAAACTAGTGCCTTTGGTCTTTTCATTTATTTATTCTTTACCTCGCTGCACTTGTTTATTCGCCTTGCAACAATGAGCTGGATCATTCCTCGCTTGTTCCCTTCAGTGGACATGGACCTTCTGAGCGTTTCCATGGCATCTTGGTTTGTCTTGCCCAACAGGGATTCTCCATTCACTGCTATCAGCTGATCATTCACCCGAAGCCTTCCATCCTGAGAAGCAAACAGGTAAAAACAAGTCTGTTATAAAAGAAGTTGCTTTCATTTTAGTTAAAAAAAAATAAAAACACCACCAAAAAAGGGGGGGGGGGGCAGACTTTAATCCTAATGGACTTTCCCAATTGAATACTAGCATACTGTCCAGTCACTGTAGCCTTTGTCCATTTCAGTCATTTATACATTTGTAAATCAAATCATTATCATAATGTTTACCAAAATAGGGTACTAATTCAAAGGATACAAAGTGATTACTTTCTTGCTTCCATAGACACCCACAGAGGTTATTTACAACACAAGTGCAGAGAGAGAAGTGCCCTCTTAACAAACAACTAGGAAATTTTCCCTAGACTGGGAAATAGGATAAGTGATCTTTATTATATGGCAGCTCAGAGCCAGAACCTAAACTAGGTCTTTGCATATATTATCTTCATTTAACTAGAATGATTATGGGTTGTAAAATCTATGAGACAAAAAATGGGGAGTTGAAGCTATGGACACCACCCCAAAATGAGAGATCACTGCTTTTTACACACACACACACACACACACACACAATATTTGTTAAGTGTTATAGGATATCAGAATATGCCAACACAAAATATACCACTTTGGCATAAGAATGATTCTGAGCTGATGGCAACTGAGAAATGGCAGACACAGCAAGTGTTCTCTGCTCTCCCCTTTCTTCCTGAACACAGGACATGCATTTCCTTTATGAAGGTGTCCCCTCACTTTTCCCAAACCAGGGAAGTAAGGACAATGTTCAACACCAGTGACAGAGATGGCAAAGAGATGAGTCTGCATAAACAAACCTTACAAAATAAACCTTATCATTAGTTTCCCTGATATAATTACCTTCCCAAAATCTACAGCTCCTAGAAGCCCAAACCCTTTTTCCTTTTATTAAACACAATGTACTGCTCTTTGCTTAAATAGTATATAACCTTCCAAGTCTCGCTGTTTCTTCAGTTTACACTTTTTTTCTGTGGAGCCCCAATATATGTAAAATTTAAAATATTAACTTTAATAAAAAGTTAACCTTTTTCTCCTGTTAATCTGTCTTTTGTCTCCCAAGATTAACTAATAGGCCTCAGAAACAGAATCTATGAGGTATATAAAGACTGTCCTCTGCAGTGTATACATTTCCAAAATAGTTATAGGGGTAAAATTAAACATTTTTATTAATGGACATAAGCTCAATAAAGTTGACATTTGCTTACTTTAGATGCTGCTCCTCCATTAATAATGGACTTGACAAAGATTCCCAAATCCGCATGGTTCTCTTTTGATCGGTTACCTTTGACACTGACACCAAGACCTGCGGATCCTGAATCATTAAGTGGAACTTCAAATGTCAAAAATTCCCTGGTACCATCAGGTGTGAGAACAACATCCTCCTCGTCTGCTTTCTAATAGGGAACAAAATTGCAAAGCACATTATATTCCATTGTTTCTTCCTCACAGATATGTTTAAAGGGCTAATGAGCAGTTCTTAATCATAACAGGCACAGTATCTCCACCAGAGTTCCATGACAAAATCCAGGATAGCAGTGCATCTGTACCCCTTCAAAGGATTCCTAGGGACAGTGATTATTATGTATATGCAGCATTTATTTAAATATTGAAACAAACCCAAAACAGATTCTCAGAAAGATAGGGGGAAATATAGTGAAAAGGACTGAAAACATGTAGACTCCTAGAGTTTGGGATTTTTTTGCGGGGGAGGGGGAGAGGGAGAGGCAGGAGGATTTCTGTTTATACAGAGTGGGGCAAAAGTAGATATACAGTTGTGAGTACCTGGAACAGAGTTATTTATTAATCATTGTATTATTTTCAATATGAACAACTGTGAACCTACTTTTGCTCCACCCTGTATATATTCTAACCACAGGAGAAAAATAATACATGAATCAAAATAAATATAACTCATTTGTCCCTTGCTTTTCATTAGGAATTTTCAATGTTATTAATAGTTTTATTCAAAGATTTTTCACAATACTGTACCATACATAATGTTAGGACTATAGATACAATCCTTAACAGCTATTTATTTGTAAGCTTCCTGCCACAGGAGAACAAAGACCAGGAAAAACTTGTTGATCACCAGGAGTCAGACCATATAAGGAATGGAAACTGTCCTGATGGCACACCTGCATTCCATCCGTATTCTAAGCCCACCAGCTCAGCCCTCAGACCCACTCACAAGCCCTTCCCACCAGTGACTGCACAGAATGATGAAACTCCAGCTCCTGGGTGCTTCCATCATCGACCCAATGTCACCTTGGCTTAGTGCGTGCAGCCCTTCCCTTTGGATATTCTATCCTTTATCCCCTTTCTTTAAATAAATTCAATTTTCCTTTATCCACTATCTGAGATGGCTATTTAGCCTGCCTGAGAACCACCCATTGTTAACCTTTCACATACTATAGATGGAATTTTTCAGGTGATATTGTTTAATTAAGGAATGGAAACTGTCCTGTTGGCACACCTGCATTCCATCCGCATTCTAAGCCCACCAGCTCAGTCCTCAGACCCACTCACAAGCGCTTCCCACCAGTGACTGCACAGAAAGACGAAACTCCAGTGACTGCACAGAAAGATGAAATAGCTGTATATGCAAGCTTTAATGCCATAATTGCAGTCATCAAGGCATAAAAGACTGCTTTAGAATACAACATATTTTAACTTACATCAACTTTTGCCCATCTTAAAACAGCAAAGAAGAAATGAAAGCTTAAAGTCTAACCTAATTAAATGCAGTGAGATGACATATTCTATCAATAAAAATTGCCCATGCCAGTTTGGCTCAGTGGAAAAAGCATCAGCCTGAGGATTGAAGGGTCCCGGGTTCGATTCTGGTCAAGGCACATGCCTGGGTTGCAGGCTCAATCCAAAGTAGGGGGCATGCAGGAGGCAGCCAATCAATAATTCCCTCTCATCACTGATGTTTCTATCTCTGTCTCCCTCTCCCTTCCTCTCTGAAATCAATGAAACTATATTGAAAAAAATGTACACCACAAGATGCAGCAGTGTGCCTCCTGTGCCCCTCCTCAGTAATCCCACCCATGGCCAAGACTTCAACCACCTAGATCTCTATACCTGTCACCTCCCAATGAGGAAGGCTAGAATTCCTTTTCAAACTCAGCATTTCCAACCACATAATGAACATGTAGCAGGAGCTCCTCAAATCACAACTAAATGCCTCATCTAGTACTACATCTTATTTATCCTCCTTTTTCCCCAATTTTGAAATATTAGACCATCATCCACCTAGTCCTGTGGTCGGCAAACTGTGGCTCACGAGACACATGCGGCTCTTAAAATAAGAATAGTTTTGTAAAGATACAGGGCAGAAGCTACATTAAGTATACAAAGTAAATAAATTTTGGTATCACAGTAAATATAAAGCCTAAGTCAGCTCATTATAAGACTTTCTTATCTGTAAAACATTCCTAGAGAATAGTTATAGCTCAAACAAAATCAATGTATTGGAGAGAAATAAACATTAAGTACTCACATCGAAATACTGATATCATTTAGTATACTGATATCATTATCACATATTTAGTATATTGATATCATTATCACATATTTAGTATACTGATATCATAACCACATATGAATTATACTGACATTGTTATCACATATTTATACTGACATCATTATCACATACTTAGTATACTGATATCATTACCACATATTTATTATACTGGTATAATTATCATATATTTATTATACTGACATCATTATCACATACTTATTATACTGATATCATTATCACATATTTATATACTGATGTCATTACCACATATTTATTATACTGATATTATTTATCACATATTTAGTATACTGATATCATTAATCACATATATCTTTTTTTTTTTTTCGCAAGTCAAAGCCCAATTTTATTTACACTCATCCTAAAGCACACGATCTGGGGCTAGAGGACAGATCTTGGGGAGAGGATGTTGAGGCCACAGAGGACAGTAACAGGGTGCAGAAGAATGGGCCGCAGCGACAATGGATGGGCCCTCTCTGAGTGTTCTCCACGGGCGCCCATGTATCCCTGGGCAGAGGCAGAGGTGCAGTCTCATTCAGGATTTGGACTTGGATACAGCAAGTCCGATGAGTCCAGCCAGTCCCGCCACACCCAAGGCCATGCCTCCAACAATGGCCATGCACACCAGCCCATCTGGGGAGAAGACACGAGCCTGCTGCCTTCTCAGACTGAAATTTCTTTTCAAACTTCAGCAGGTCGTCCACAGACACCAGCTCGTTTAGCACGGCCTCCATGGCCGCCGGCCCCGCAATCCTCACACCTCAGACGTTACTGTGCCACCAACTCCATGGCCCACTGGCAGGAGGGCCACATATATCTTTATATACTGTTTTGCTCTAAAAGCTTTTTTTGTCCATATCATTCAAACCAATTAAGAATGCTAAATAATGACTTTGTGTGAATGAATATAGCTATGACAAAATAAAATCTGTTATAAAAACATAATATATAGGTAAATTTTCATGTTTAAAATACAAAATAGAAGTAAAACACAATCCTCTTCTCCTTTAAATTCCAAAGTAATTGAAATATAAAATGTACTTTGTAAACCAGTATTGATATTCCTGGGAAACTTGCATTTGAAAAGATGAAAAAAAGAATGCTTGGCTGGGACCATTTGGGTCTGATCAATTAGTATGCTTATTTGCTCTTTAAAAACCACTTAAATGCTTCATTACAGAGAACTGTTACAAAGTCTTCAGAGTATAGGATCTCATCATTCTGATACAAAGGAGGAGCCAATTGTCTATCACCTTAATTATTATTCCATACAGATTCTGTACTTTATCAAGTTTCTTGAGTCAAACTGTTTCTACAGAATTTATCTTCAAACCATATACATAATTGTGTCCTTCATATACATACATGTACACTCAAAGTGATTTTTTCCATCATACACTCAGTGGTTTTTTTCCATCAGTGCAACCACACAGTTCTTCCTTTGCTCATTACTTTATTGACATTTTGCCCATTTAATGCCCAGAAAAAATGGCATTTTTACTGAGCATATTAAAAGCAAAGAACCTGCGGGATGGGCAATATATAAGCTATTTACTTCCCCATTATCCCCTGAACAGCAGAAAAGACACATACTTCTATCTGCAGTGAAGACAGCAAAAGCAGACACAAGCCCTAAATTTTGGAGATTAAACCCTTATCTGAAATAGCATTGGCAAGTATGTTCTCCCATGTAGTGTTTTGTTGATGGTTTCTTTTGCTGTGCAGAAGCTTTTTATTTTGATGTAGTCTCATTTCTTTATTTTCTCCTTAGTCTCCATTGCCCTAGGAGCTGTGTCTGTAAAGATATTGGTATGATATATATCTGATATTTTGCTGCCTCTGGAGTCTTGTAGGATTTTTTATGGTTTCCCTTCTTACATTTAAGTACTTTAGCTATTTTGAGTTTGTTTTTGTGTCTGGTGTAAGTTGGTGATCTAGTTTCATTTTTTTGCATGTATCTGTCCAAATATCTGAGCACCATTTGTCGAAGAGACTCTCTTGACTCCATTGTATGCTCTTGTGCCAGTGCTAGGTTGTTTTGTAAACAGTGGCTGTGTAATACAGCTTGATATCTGGTATTGAGATCCCTCCTACTTTGTTCTTCTTTCTCAGGGTTGCTGTGAGTATTTGGGGTCTTTTTTTATTCCAGATGAATTTTTGGAGAGTTTATTCTAGGTCTTTGAAATATCCCATTGGTATTTTAATAGGAATTGCATTGAATCTGTAGATTGCTCTAGGTAGTATGGACATTTTAAAGGCCGGGCAGCCTCTACTGCTGCTGAAATATCTTCTGGAACAGCCGGCTCTACCACAGAGACCAGGCCATCTTGAAGGGGAGAGTGGCTGTAATCGGAAACCCAGGCTTACCTTCAACTGGGGAGACTCTGGATACCTCCTGGGACCCTACAACTACAACGCCCAGGAACCATCTGCCTCAACTGCAAACCCATAAACACAGGGAATCCAATCTCGGATGAACAAATAATCTGTCAAGGGGGAGACAAAGCGGCGCAAATACACAGACAAGCCCTGTACCTTCTCACAGAGCAGATAGAAGGAACAGCTGAATCGAACAACATCCACCTGGAAATGGCAAATTAAACACAGCTGGTGAGGCATTCCGCAGACGGAAAAGTCAGATATCACCTAGAGAAAGGTGAGATCTAGGAGCCAGGCTTGAGGGAGAAACGTGCACAGCGGGATCTAGAGTCCCAGAGGAAGACTGTGCCCCCACAAAATCCACGGCCAGTGGGGTCAGTGTAGCCTGCGAATGTGGAAGGGGTTCCACAGAACTACTGGCAGAAGGGGTCTCTAGAAATCAACCCACAGCTGGGCTGGGCCCAGAAAGGCAGCCTGAAGTTCTACCAGTATACTGGCTGTGCAGAACCAGGGGGAAAAGATGCATGCAGAGACGCGCGCAGTGCCAGGGGAAAAAGACGCGAGTCTGCACGCTTACTCTGGTTTTTCTTTTTAAATCCTTGCTTTTGATTACTAAGCCCAGTACATAGGATCTTCCCATTAAAAATACCCACGGAGACTGCCGGGGAAAGTTGTTTTTGTGGAACCTGGGGATCAGAGTGGGGAGAAGCAAACAGAAAACTAGCTCTGGGGCAGTCCATCCTCTCAACCCAGTATTAAGTACATCAGGGAAAGCAATGTAAACACTGGGTAAAGAGGCCTTTTAGCCCTAGATATTAATACAAAACACTGCCACCCAGGGGTTGTATCAGAAATTGACTCTTGTGTAAATACAACTAAAGGCAGGCTGAGAAACAAAGAGAACCAGCCCACTTGAAAACAGAGTTGTGGCTTATGACACAGAGGAGCCATAGATCGCAGAGAACTTCAATACTGTCCTGACTACGTGACAGGAAGCATACGTGCCAAACAGAACAGTAGAGGAAGTGAATGACCTTCACTACTTCACATTTTTATTTTTTATCTTTTTATTAAGAAACTAATTTTTTATCGTACAGTTTGTATCTATGTACAAAAATTAATTCAAAGTGGGCAAAAAATCTAAGCACAGTGGGGCCTTGACTTATGAATTTAATTTGTTCCATGACTGAGCTCGTAACTCAAATTATTCGTATGTCAAATCATTAAAGTGAACGAGTGAGACACGTGATGCTGGGCTGATGTTGTGGCGTTCACTGCAACGTTCGCTGTGCCAACTAGCGGTGGGGTATCTGAAGCTGGCTCATAACCCGAATTTTAGCTTGTGCAACTCAACAAAAAATCAGCCGAGAGACAGCTCATATCTCAAAAAACTCGTTAGTCGGGACACCCGTAAGTCAAGGCCCCACTGTACTATTTTACCTTTTTAAAAAGTTTTATTTATTTTTTTTTAATTTTATTTTAGGATTAGTGTTCTACATTCTATTACAGAGTTGTGGCTTATGACACAGAGGAGCCATAGATCGCAGAGAACTTCAATACTGTCCTGACTACGTGACAGGAAGCATACGTGCCAAACAGAACAGTAGAGGAAGTGAATGACCTTCACTACTTCACATTTTTATTTTTTATCTTTTACTTAAGAAACTAATTTTTTCTCACTTGATATTATCGTTTTTATTATTATACTTTTCTTTTTAATTATTATTCCTACAGTGGGGCCTTGACTTACGAGTTTAATTCATTCTGTGATGGAGGTTGTAACTCAAATTACTTGTATGTCAAATCTTAAAGTGAACGAGTGAGATACGTGATGCTGGGCTGATGTTGTGGTGTTCACTGTGACGTTCGCTGCGCCAACTAGCAGTGGGGTATCTGAAGCTGGCTCGTAACCGGAATTTTAGCTTGCAACTCAAAGCCAAAAATCAGCCGAGAGACAGCTCATATCTCAAAAAACTCGTTAGTCGGGACACCCGTAAGTCAAGGCCTCACTGTACTATTTTACCTTTTTAAAAAGTTTTATTTATTTTTTTTTAATTTTATTTTAGGATTAGTGTTCTACATTCTATTTTTATTTTTCCTTTAGCATTATTTTATTCTATTTAAATTATTCTTTATGCCAACACTCTCTTCCTCACTTTTTCCCTTTTTTGTCCTGTTTCTCTTACCCTGTTCCTCCTTTAGTTTTCCCATAACTTTTCTTTTCACTCCCTGTTTAAAAATTGATCTTACTTATATATCTAATTTCCATTCCACTGCTCCAAGTCCATACACATTTCTCTTCTCTTTCTTCCCTATCCAAATTTATTTTCTCTTCCCTTTTTTATTTTTGTTTTGCCTTTTTCTTTCTTTCTGTCTTATTGCTGTTTGTTTGTTGACTAGTTTGGGTTTTTTGTTTGTTTTTCTTTTGTTTGCTTCTGTTTTTCCTGGCCTCGCCTGTTATCTTCTACTAATAGCTTAACTAATTCCAATCACCAATCAGGCATATCTAGTCTCTAGTCTCCTTTTCCAATAGTTAACAAATAAATATATAGATAGATTAAAGGGGAAAATTTATATATATGTGCATATATAAATTTTCTTTTATATATATACTAGAGGCCGGGTGCACAAAAATTTGTGCTCTCGGGGGGAAGGGTGGGTCCCTCAGCCTGGCCTGTGCCCTCTCCCAGTCTGGGGCCCCTCGGGAGATAACGCCCTGCTGGCTTAGGCCTGCTCCCGGGTGGCAGAGGGCAGGCCCAACCCCTAGGTGCAGCCCCTGGTCGGGCTCAGAGCAGGGCTGATTGGGGAGTTGGGGCACCGCCCCCGTCACACTCAAGGCAAGGTCGATGGGGAGATTGCGGCGCCACCCCGTCATGCACAGAGCAGGGCCCATCAGGGGGTTGAGGAGCTCCCCCGTCACTCAGAGAGTAGGGCCAATAGGGGACTTGGGGCACCGCCCCCTGTCACACAGAGAGCAGGGTGGATCAGGGGGTTGGGGCGCCGCACCCTGTCACACACAGAGCCGCAGGGCGATCAGGGGGATTGGGCGCTGCCCCCTGTCATGCTGATCCCGGTGCCGGGAGGCCTCTCGGCTCTGCTGATCGCGGGAATGGGAGGCATATTACCCTTTTACTATATAGAATAGAGGCCTGGTGCATGGGTGGGGCTGGCTGGTTAACCCTGAAGGGTGTCCTGGATCAGGGTGGGAGTCCCCACTGGGGAGCCTGGACAGCCTGGGTGAGGGCATGATGGCTGTTTGCAGCTGGTCACACACCAGTCAGTGTGGGGGTCCCCACTGGGGTGCCTGGCCAGTCTGGGTGAAGGATGGATGGCTGTTTTCAGGTGGGCCACACCCCCTTTAGGGTGGGGGGTCCTCACTGGGGTGCCTGGCCAGTCTGGGTGAAGGATGGATGGCTGTTTTCAGGTGGGCCACACCCCCTTTAGGGTGGGGGGTCCTCACTGGGGTGCCTGGCCAGTCTGGGTGAAGGATGGATGGCTGTTTTCAGGTGGGCCACACCCCCTTTAGGGTGGGGGGTCCTCACTGGGGTGCCTGGCCAGTCTGGGTGAAGGATGGATGGCTGTTTTCAGGTGGGCCACACCCCCTTTAGGGTGGGGGGTCCTCACTGGGGTGCCTGGCCAGTCTGGGTGAAGGATGGATGGCTGTTTTCAGGTGGGCCACACCCCCTTTAGGGTGGGGGGTCCTCACTGGGGTGCCTGGCCAGTCTGGGTGAAGGATGGATGGCTGTTTTCAGGTGGGCCACACCCCCTTTAGGGTGGGGGGTCCTCACTGGGGTGCCTGGCCTTTCTGGGTGAGGGGCTGAGGGTCATTTTCAGGCTGGCCAAGCCACTCCAGTGATGAAAGCTCCCCGCCTCTCCTTTTTTTCTTAATTCTGGGATTTATTTACCTTCTATAATTGAGACTTTGTAGCCTTGAGAGGAGCTCAGAGCTGGCCAAGGCGGGCAGGAGGGAAGCTTGGCTTCCTCCATCGCCAGGGGCAACCAAGCCTCCTGCTTGCTCCAGCTCCGTGGCTGCCGGCCGCCATCTTGGTTGGGTTAATTTGCATATAGTCGCTCTGATTGGCTGGTGGGCGTGGTTTAAGGCATAGCGGAGGTATGATCAATTTGCATGTCTTTTATTAGTGTAGATAGTTTATATATTTTTTCATTTTTGTATTTTCTTTTTTACTTTTCTTATTATACATACATTCTCTTTCTAGCTCCTCTACACTGAATTTTAGCTATTTCTCCATTCATTCAATTCTTTGACCTTAACTTCTGGAAATGAGCTCTGCCTCCTCAACTTCATCTGTGTATTTGTTGTTTGCATGTTTTGGATTAGTTGTTTTTTGTTTTGCATTCATCTCTGGGTGTTTGTTATTTGCATTTTTGGGATTAGTTGTTTTATTGGAGTTTTCTCCTCACGTACACATATGTGAAGGGATTAGTGGTCAGTGCACTCCCTTCTTTTTTCTTCTGTTTCTTTTCTCTCTTATATTTTTTCCTTTTCTCAATATCATTTTTGCACTTTTTTAGCCCCTAATTCTTTCTCTGGTGGTCACCTTTATTTGGGGTTATTAGTATCATGAATACATTTGTGTTTGGTGCCTTGTGAATTGTGTCTTGTTGTGTTGTATTTTGTGTCTTTAAGACAATGCAGGAGAGAGCTGCATAACCAGACACCTGGAGAGTAGTGATCATGGGGAGAAAAAGAAACAACCTGCATACAAAAGAAAAGGAGGTATCGCCAGAAAAGAAAGTAAACAAAATGGAGGCAATCAATATGTCAGAGAAAGAATTCAGAGAAATGGTCATAAGGTCACTGAAAAGGATGAAAGGCAAATTCAACAATATGTGCAAGAACCAGGAGGAAATGAATAAGAACCAAGAAGAAATTAAGAATGACATCGCTGCAATAAAGAACTCAATAGAAAGCATCAACAGTAGACTACAAGAAGCGGAGGACCACATCAGTGAGCTAGAAGACAAGATAGGAAAAAATACCCAAGAAGAGCAGCATCTAGGACAACGTTTCTCAACTTGTGGGTCACAACCCCTTTGGGGGTTGAACAACCCTTTCACAGGGGTCACCTAAGACCATCGG
>NW_006296048.1:146807-158668 GCF_000327345.1 Myotis davidii
GGATCACATAAGACCATTGGAAAACATATATATAATTACATATTGTTCTTGTGATTAATCACTATGCTTTAATTATGATCAATTTGTAACAATGAAAATACATCCTGCATATCAGATATTTACATTACGATTCATAACAATTGCAAAATTACAGTTATGAAGTAGCAACAAAAATAATTTTATGGTTGGGGGTCAGCACAACATGAGGAACTGTATTAAAGGGTCAGGGCATTAGGAAGGTTGAGAACCACTGATCTAGGAAAAAAATCTTAAATAAACAGGAAAAGAGCCTAAGGGAACTTTGGAACAACACAAAACAAAACAACATCTGCATAACAGGAGTGCCATTAGGAGAGGAAGCTGAGAAAGGAATAGAAAACTTGTTTGAAGAAATAATGACAGAAAACTTCCCTGATGTTGGAAAGAAAAAACTTACACAAGTCCAAGAAGCTCACAGAGTCCCAAACAAGATGAACCCCAAAGACCAACACCAAGATACATTATAATTAAATTAGAAAACACCAATAACAAAGTAAGAATCTTAAAGGCTGCTAGAGAGAGACAGAAAGTTAGGCTCTTTTCCTGTTTTTTAAGATTTTTTTCCTAGATCAGTGGTTCTCAACTTTCCTAATGCCGCAACCCTTTAATACAGTTCCTCATGTTGTGTTGTCCCCCAACCACAAAGGATCACCCACCAGACTATCTACTGATTTCTCAACAGAAACACATCAAGCCAGACAGGAATGGAATGAAATATACAAAGTCATGCAAAGCAAGGGTCTGAATCCAAGAATACTGTACCAGCAAGGCTATCAATCAAAATTGAGGGTGAATAAGGAACTTCACTGACAAAAAAGGTCTAAGGGAGTTTATTACCACCAAACCAGCAATGCAAGAAACGCTAATGTGTCTGCTGTAAAAAGAAGAACTAGGAAGGAAAGAAGGAACACAGGCATAAAGAATAAAAATGGCGACAAACAAGAACCTATCAATAATCACTTCAAATATAAATGGATTGAATGTCCAATTAGGTGTTAATATTTTTACTGCATAGTTCACGATAAATTAATAACATGTGAACATTCCCACAAAAAATAGAAAAAAGATATGGATGAGAAATTCATTAAAGATGAGTGGACCAAAAAAATAACTAAAAGGTTCAATCTTACTTGCAACAAGACACACAATCAATAAAAGTTATCAACTTGCTAAAAAAATAAGTTATTTTAAGTAATGATATTCAAGAATTCAGAAGATGTGGTAAATGGGCATGTTCTTCACTGCTTTCACTGCTAGTGAAAATATGAAGTTACATTATACATGGAAGCCAATTTGACAATGCTTATTGCTTAACCCAGAAATATAACTTTTAATAATACATCATTAAAAAGCTACTTGTGTTCAGGAAAAAAGATTTAACTGTTAGGGTGGACAATGCTATAATCACAATAGCTAAAAACTGAAAATAAGCTACATGTATGATATCAAGTGGATTAAGATACACCTACACAATGGAATACCATTAAACTATTAAAGTGTCCTTTAAAAATATTTAGTGAGACAAAAACATCTATAACTAAGAAATTGGGTTTTACCCTGTGGACTATCATAATTTCCAGTACTTCACACTCACTATCAGCCTTGATATCCTATTCTTATAAATTGTTCAGTGTCTGTCTTTGCATATCAGACAAAGCTGCATGAGGAAGGGATATATCAGTCTTTCATTCTGCCTAGGACATAACATTTATAAGCTACATGACATATGCCTAGGATATGATATATATTACTTACATAGGTAAAGAAGAAAATCATTTTTTAAAATGCAAATCAAAATGGTGGCGCTGAAGTCACATAATTGCAGGTGATTGATTGATATTTTTCTCTGCTTGACCTAATTTTCTACCATCAATATACATTACTTTTGTGTATTATAGAACCCCCATTATGTACCATTCTTTAATACTCCTTCAAAAACACAGTGTGGGAGAGAAGGAAATGGGCAGGGGCTTGTGCTGGGAAGGGGAACACTGACTTACAAAACAATTACACCATAGTGGCTATGATCACATTCTCACACCTCACAAAAGTTCTTATAAAAGTGAAAGGGAGAATTCATTCAACATACAAAAATGAAATATGTTGTTATCATAAATAGTAAACATTTCTGTTTTTAAGACGATAATTTTTATAATTAAACTAGAGGCCCGGTGCACAAAAATTTGTGCACTCGGGGGGGAGGGAGGTCCCTCAGCCCGGCCTGTGCCCTCTCGCAGTCTGGGACCCCTCGGGAGATAATGACCTGCTGGCTTAGGCCTGCTCTGGGTGGCAGAGGGCAGGCCCAATCCCTAGGTGCAGCCCATGGTCGGGCTCAGAGAAGGGCCAATTGGGGAGTTGGGGCACCGCTCCCTGTCATGCACAGAGCAAAGCGGATTGGGAGGTTGCAATGCCACCCTCAGTCACGCTCAGGGTAGGGCCGATTGGGGCGTTGGGGCGCTGCCCCCTGTCACACACAGAGCCACAGGGCGATCAGGGGGTTTGGGCGCTGCCCCCGTCACACTGATCCCGGTGCCGGGAGGACTTGCAGCTCCACTGATCCCGGTGCTGGGAGGAATATTACCCTTTTACTATATAGGATAGAGGCTTGGTCCATGGGTGGGGTCCGGCTGGTTTGCCCTGAAGATGTCCTGGATCAGGGTGGGTCCCCACTGGGGTTCCTAGCCAGCCTGGATGAGGGGATGATGGCTGTTTGCAGCTGGTCACACACCATTCAGGGTGGGGGTACCCATTGGGGTGCCTGGCCAATCTGGGTGAGGAGCTGATGGCTGTTTTCATGCCGGCAGGTGACAGAAGCTCCCAACTGCTCCTTTTTTTCTTTTTTTTTCTTTTTTATTCTGGGCCAGCTTTAGCTCTGGCTCCAGCTCTTAGGCCTCGGCTGCTAAAAGCAGGTATCTGGTTTCTTTGGGTTCTATAATTGAAACACTGTTTCAACTCCAGCTCTGAAGGCCGTCAAGGCAGGCGGGGAACTTTGGAGTCCTCTGTCACTGAAGCAAGCAAGCCTCATGTTAACTTCAAGCTGCCCAGCTGCCGGCTGCCATCTTGGCTGGCAGTTAATTTGCATGTCGCCCTGATTAGCCAATGGGAAGGGTAGTGGATGTACAGCTAATTACCATGTTTCTCTTTCTTTAGATAGGATATAGAGGTCATTTATATGTTTTGCATAAAAAAAACCCTCCAGTCATATTTACTCCCAAAGTTACTTAATGTTAAATATTTTAGTTTATCCTATATGTGAAATGAATGTTTATGCATGTTATTTGTGATGATATTTTAGGGTCAATTATCCTATTGACAAAGTTAACAATGTCACATCTGGCATTATTGTGCTCTTTTCTAATTCAAATAGTGGGTGTAGAATCCAAAGAATTTAGAAACGTGTTCCTTGATAATACAAATACTAAAAAATAAATGATTCATACAGTTATTGATCTGTAATATTAAGCCAAAAAAAATTCTTATCCATTCAAAGAAATGTCACACAAACCGAAATTGAGGGACATTCTCAGAGTAATTTGCTCTTCAAAACTGAAAACCAAATATAAACTAAAGATATGTTTCAGATTAAGGGAGACCAAGGAGACATGATTAAGTCCCATGTCTGATCCTAAACTGGAATCTGAACAAGGTTTTAATGCTTATGCATTCATTCAAACATTCATTCATTCATTTCTGCATGTTATTACAAAATGTAAAAGTGGGAGAGGGAGGAATAGAAGAAAGTTATATATCAAAAATGGGAAATTAACAATTGAGGAAAGTAGGTGAAGAGTATACTGAAGCTCTTTGGACAATTCTAAAACTTTTTGGAAACTTCTGAAATATCAGAATAACAATTATACCTACTAAATTATTCAGAATAGTTTTTCTGTATCTAATATAGTTAGTTTTAAATCATATATTACTACCAACATAATCTTTAAAATAATCTGAGTTCAATAGTGAAAAGAACCACTAAATTTTAGAGATATTAATTTTGTCACTATGCCACAAAAAGACAATAAAAAAGAACTAAGATATATTTCCCAAAGAAAAATATACAATACATTAAGCAATCCTTATTCTATCTAATAAAGAGGGAATATGCAAATTAACTGTCACGCCATCACAAAGACGATGCACCCATAGCCACAAGATGGCAGCACCCAGACCCCTCAGCCCTGCCAGAGTCCCCCAGTCCTTTCAGCCCAGCTGGGGGAGAGAGGGGCGGGAGTGGGGGAGGGCGCAGCAGGTGCACAGTGTGGCAGGACCTGCCCTCAGACCCCCAGCTGCCCAGGGCCGGCCTGAGGCATAGGCAAGCCTCAGATGGCGGCTGCCCAGCCACCCAGGGCCACCCAAAGGTCAGGTAACCAGGGCTGGCTGAGGCTTGCGCTACCGGCAGTGGCAGCAGCAGAGGTGTGATGGGAGCGTCACCTTCCCCTGATCACGGGGTCACCTCCTGTCCCTGCGGGCTCCCGGACTGTGAGAGGGGGCCTGCCGGCATGAATTTTCATGCACTGGGCCTCTAGTGTAACTATAGTAATAATAAGCAATTTCAAATGAAATCCTTAAACATTGACAGACCACGATATGAAGTCATTACAATTTTTTAATATCATGAAAATATTAATATATTCCAATTTTGCAAAAAGTTTTTTAAATAAGTTTGAATCATTTGAATCATATTTATCTAATTACTTCATAAGCTTACTATAAGTTTGGGCATTTAAAACACTAGAAATAGCACATTTTATAAAATTCTTTGTGACAATGCAACATTGGATGCTCAAAAACAAACCTTAAGGTCAACATATTTAGTGTATGATAGTATAAATTTTCAACAAAATCTCAAATTATAAAGTTTGTACACTTTCATCTATGTTCTCTAGAATATCAAAGTTAATTTACATTATAAGCCTAAAGAAATGTTTCATGAAGAGTTTATCTCAAAGAATTTGTACAAATTTTCAATAAAGATGTAATGACTCACAATTAATTTCCCTATTAGGTTCCCCATTTGCTTTGTCTGGCTCATCTATTTTCTCCTCATCCCCAGTTTTATTGAAATATAATTGACATTGTGTTACTTTAAAGTATACAACATGCTGATTTCATAAACTTATACATTGAAAAATTATTACCACCATAGCATTAGCTATCACCTCCAACATCACATAGCTATCATTTCTTTTTTTGGGTAAGAATATTTAGGAACTATTTTTTAGCAAGCATACACACTTTAACAGCTGATAGCTCAATTTTGAAAATGAAATGTATTTTAATAACCACTGCCTTTATAATTATTAAAATGTGAGTATACATTTTTGGGGACACCCTATATATTCCAGTATTTGTAATTATAATCACTACGCTATAAATTAAATGTCCAGAGCTTATTCATCTTATAAGTTTATTCTCTTTGACCAACATCTCCCCTTTCCCTCCAACCCCCACGCCCTGGGAACCACCATTGTACTCTCTGTTTCTATGAGTTTGGCTTTTTAGATTCCATATGTAAGTTATACATGTATCAAACAGTATTTGTCTTTCTCTCTCTGACTTATTTCACTTAGCCTAACACCCTTAAGGTAGATTCATGTTGTTGCGAATGGTAGGATGTCCATCTTTTTCATGGCTGAATAATATTCCATTTTGTGTGATATTCCACACACACATATCATATCTTCTTTTAACAATTCATCCATTGATGTACAGTTAAGTCTATCCATAACTTGCCTATAGTGAATAATGCTGCAACAAAAATGGGAGTGCAGCTTTCTCTTCAAGATCCTGATTTCATTTCCTTTGGATATATACGATGTCCAAAAAAAAATGTATGCATAACTTTGAATAAGTATAAAGGCAGTGTTTATTAAAATACATTTCATTTTCAAAATTAAGCTATCAGTTGTTAGAGAGTACACACATTTCAGGGGGGAGGGGAGCATGAACTTACATTTCTTCAAACAGTAAACAAGGATTCTCTTTTCTCCAGATGGTCACCAACACATTATCTCTTATTTTTTGACAAGACATTCTTCCAACAGATATATGATATCTTGTGGCTTTGATTAGTTGGGTACCTCTTCCTAACCTGGTGGCCATTAGTATGTCTTTTTTGGGAAAAATTGTATTCAGATAACTTTGCCCAATTTTTCACCAGATTATTTTTTTTTGCTAATGAGTTGTATTTAGGTATTAACCTCCTACCAGATACATGATTTGCAAATATTTTTTTACACTCCACAGATTGCCTTTTATTCTGTTAATTGTTTCCTTTGCTGTGCAGAGCTTTTATATTTAATTTAGTCCCACTTGTTTATTTGTTCTTTTGTTGCCTTTGCTTTTGGTATCTAATCCAAAAAACCAACAAAAAATACATTGCTAAGACTGATGTCAAGAAGTTTACCCCAAAAGTTTCCTTCTAGGAGTTTTATGGATTCAAGTCCTACATTCAAATCTTTTTTTTTAAAATATATTTTATTGATTTTTTACAGAAAGGAAGTGAGAGATATAGAAAGTTAGAAACATCAAGGAGAGAGAGACATCGATCAGCTGCCTCCTGCACATCTCCCACTGGGGATGTGCCCGCAACCAAGGTACATGCCCTTGACCGAAATCGAACCTGGGACCCTTCAGTCCACAGGCCGACGCTCTATCCACTGAGCCAAACCGGTTTCGGCGTCATTCAAATCTTTAATCCACTTTGAGTTGAATTTTGTATATAATGTGAAATCGGTGGCCAAATTCATTCTTTTGCATGCAGCAATCAAATTTTCCCAACATCATTTAGTGAAGAGACTGCTCTTTTGTCAATTAATTGACCATATATGCATGTGTTTCTCAGCTCTCTGTTCTGTTTCCTTGATCTCTGTGTGTTTTTATGTTAATACCATACTGTTTCTATTACTATAGCTTTATAATATAGTCTGAAATCAGGTAATGTGTGCCTCCAACTTTGCTGTTCTTTGCTTTGGCTATTTGGGGTTTTTTGTAGTTCCATGTACATTTTAGGACTTTTTTTTTCCTATTTCTGTGAAAAATGCCATTGAAATGATAGAGATTGCAATGATTCTGTATTATCATATGGGTAAAACAAATATTTTAACAATACTAATTTTTCAAATCTATGAATATGGACTATCTTTCCATTTGTTTGTGTCTTCAACTTCTTTCAATATTATCTTATAATTTTCAGCATCTAGATCTTTTACCTCCTTCGGTAAATTTATTCCTAACTATGTATTTTATTCTTTTTTATGCTACTCCAAATGGAATTTATTTCTTAATTTCTTCAATTGTTTTCTCAATTTACAGGGTGTGGGGGAGGGTCAATTTGGTAGTATTTACTTGTTCTACCACAACCATTAGTCAACTGAACCTATTAATGACAATGCTTATTGCCTTGCTCATTAAATTTCTAAATCAAGTCTATTCATACCTTCTGAAGTTAGCTTATCAAGGAACCTTCTGATTTTCGGAAAGGTTCCCCAAAATTCCCCAATAAATCCCTGCAGTTTCTGTAAGAAGAACCTACTAACTCTTTCTGGAATTCATTTTGACATGATATTAAACCATGAAATAAACATATCTTATTTCTATGGTCTGGTATCACCTCTAAGCTGTAATATTTTCTAAAGCTCTACTTTAACCCAATAGCCCTGAATTTGTTTAACATACAATTATATTCTTACCTGGATCTTATTGAGTTCTTGGAGGGCTTACTTACTAGGCAGGTTTGCATTAGACCAGGAAGAAAGTGACATTTTGGGAAGTGAAAGCCTGAGCCAACAGGTAACTTCACTACCTCATTCTAATGTTAATTTTAGGTATCAATTTGGAGGGTATTTATGAATGAGATTAAATATTTAAATTGGTAAACTTTGAATAAAACAGATTGTCCTCCAGGACCTCATCCAATCAGTTAAAGGCCTGAGCAGAACAGAAAGGGCTCTCAGAGCAAAGGGGAATTGTCAAACAGACTGACTTTGTTCTTCATATGTACCACTGGTTCTCCTGGGTTAAAACCTGCCAGCCTTTGGAATAGAACTGGAACAGGGCTCTCCTGGGTCTTGAGCCTTGCTGGCATCCACAATTACACAAGCCAATTCATTAGATTAAATATCTTTCTTTATATATACATATCCTATTGGTTTTGTTTATCTGGAGAGCTCTAATATATCTTATCCAAGTTAGACATTCACATAAGAGTGTCCTATATCAAGTGAATGAACTTTGCAAAGGCAAAGAGTTTGTTCATGACGTGGAACAAGTGACCTTGAGACTTCGCTGAGTAATTCAGCATTTTGTCCCATTCTGAATTCGGTAACCTAAAACCAGAGTTTCTGATTCCCCACTCTCATTAATTAATATAGTATTTCAACAATGTAATTGGAAATTTATATCACAAAAATGCAAAATATCTATTAGCTACTATTATGCAATTACCCTAATCATCAACCTTAGTGCTTTTATTAATTTCTCAGACTAAATCAGTTATGGATCATGGTGAAAAATCAGTCAACAAACTAATTGAACTTTAAAACATAAATGTTCTCAAGGTGCTTACAATAACATGACAGTTTAAATAATAGCAGAGAATTTCAAGACTTAAATTAATTTAATGGTTAGTCATCACATGGTATCAAGAGTGGGAGAGGCCCTGGAAGCCAGTTTGCTAAATTAAAATTTTAATAGAAAGCCTTTCACAACCCAAAATGGTACTCCATCCAGAGCAAGAGAGAAACAAAGGCAAAAATATGGGGTCGCATTTTGAAAAGAAAACATTTGAAAAAAGACCCTATGCTTTTTAAATTTACTTGGAAAACTCTCCTCAGAAAAAAAATAATAATTCTATTTGTAATTGGGAATCCCAGGCAACAAGCATATGTATAGTACTACTTCTGTTTAGGTGACTGATTGTCATTATCTCTGGCATGCTCTCATGAATACATAGGGCTTATGGGTGAGGAATGGATTAGAATGGACCCTGAGATTCTCAAAGGAATAAATACCACATTAAAAGTCCATGCTGCTGCTACCCCTTAGTGATTGAAAAGTTCTGGGCTAATCACCAATGCCCTCACTAGCACTGACCTACCTATCTTTATTGCTTACAGCATCATGTCCTATCTCAAACTCTCTTAAGCATTAACAGATGTAGTTTATGTCTGAAGTCATTCTGTTTTCCAGAAATTTCTATGATATCAAGATTCTAACAACAAAGAGTGTTCTCTACCCAGGGATCACACTAGGAAATACTGCCCCCATGTAGCATTTACTTTGAAACTGACTCATGGTTTGGTTATTGCTATAGAGAAGTATTCAAATGCACACACTCATACACAAATAATCTACCATGCATTTATTATCTAAGGACATTGGCTTCTTCATGCTTGCACAGCATTCTTCCTCCAAAGTGAACAAAAAGATTTTCACATATTTTATCTTAAAATGTTTTGGTACTTTTTTAGGTTTAATTTCAGAATCAACTGGGATTTATTTTACTGTATGGTGAGAAAAAAAGAAATCTAACTTTTTAAATTGAATGGCCAATTAATTGTTTTAAACATTAAAGAAACCATCCCTTACCACTATTTTTGAAATGCCACTCTTAGCATACATCTACACAGCAGGTCTATTTCTATCATCTATATAATAAAAAGCCAATGGCCATAACAACCAAAATGAACAAACAAATGGTCACAAGGAAGTGCATGGAGCACCTCTCAGTCCCTCCCCTGTGGCCCACAGGCTCCTATCTTGGCAAGGCTGGTGGCCAGCAGGTGGGCGGGAGGGTGCAAGGTGGGCTGGCAAGAGAGGCAAGGGCCTGATCTGCAGCTGCTGCAGAGGCTGCGGATCAGGCCCAGAGATAGGCCCGGAAAGAGAGACAGCTGTCAGTGGGGCCGTTCTGGATTTCCCAGAAGAGCCAATGGCTGTCTAGGGGGCAGAGCTTTTGATACTGACGGGTATAGAAACCGACCAATCAGAACCAAGTCTGGGTGAAGTATGAGGAGCCAATAGCTGTCTAGGAGGCAGCGCTTTTGACACTGACTGGCATAGGAGCTGACCAATCAGAACCTAATCTGGGTGAACTGCGAAGGCAGAACCTAAGGTGGGGGCTGAGGAGGGGTTGAAGGGCAACAGCTGTTTGGTGTAAGGTATAAAAGGATAATATGCTAATTAGACCACGTCAACCGGCCATCTTCCGGATGTCCTACTTCCTTCCGGACAAAGTCATGGTGGTGGGGGCCGAGACAGAAGCAGCTGGGGGCGAGATCCGGCTGGCAGGGGAGGGCAGTTGGGGGCGACCAGGCCTGCAGAAGAGGGCAGTTGTGGACGACCAGGCCTGCAGGGGAGGGCAGTTGGGAGTGTCCAGGCCTGTAGTGGAGGGCAGTTGGGGGCAACCAGGCTGGCAGGGGAGGGCTGTTGGGGGCATTAGGCAGGCAGGCAGGTGAGTGGTTAGGAGCCAGTGGCCCTGGATTGTGAGAGGGATGTCTGACTGCCAGTTCAGAACTGATCCCTAAACCGGTAGTCAGACATCCCCCAAGGGGTCCAAGATTGAAGAGGGTGCAAGCAGGGCTGAGGGACAACTCTTCCCCCTCCCCCCCATGCACTAATTTCATGCACCAGGCCTCTAGTCACTAATAAGTATTTTAGTTTTAGAGTACTTTTTGTCATTATTTTATTCTTTAGAATCAATCTGTTCAATTTCCCTCACCTTTCAACCAACCCCACCAAACATATACATATATACACACACACACACACACACACACACACACACACACACACACCACCGTGATTCTGATTAGCTGTCACTGATCTATTGATTTTAGAATTAAAAAATTAAGACTATGAATTTTCTACAACCCATACTTATGAATGTATAATATTATTATGGTTGTTTACTGATTTTCCTCTGAGGTCTGATTTGTCATCCATCTTTGTAATTATGAAATCTTTGAGCACTGTTTCTAATTTATTCTTAATTTTTCCAACTAAATCTAAGTTATAAGTTATATTATAACTTGAAAGCTAGTGTGAACCACAGCACTGTACTTTAAAATATTACATAGGTTTTATACATTTTGTTTGTTTCGTTATTAGGTTCAAATTTGCTTATTTATGAATCTGTAAAGAAAATCACACCTAATTATGTTATTCAAATTCTTCATATCCCTACCATTTTGGGTCTACCTAATATGACAATTTTTGAAAATATGTATTAGCATCACCATGTGGATATGGTTTTGTTAAATTTTCTTTCTCCTTACTAGAGTTTGGGAATGATATGTTTTGTGCTATGTTGTTTGATGTATAAAAGGCCTTGACTGTTAGAATGTTAACAAATGACATTATATGTCAATATAAACACCTTTTCTTTTTTCCTCCATGCAGGGGATCCATGCTGAAAAATTATTTTCAGAACTCATATGGCATGTCTTACTTTCACTGTGTTAGTACTGTCTGGCAGAACTCAACTTATTTCTTTACTAGAGGCCTGGTGCACAAAAATTTGTGCACTTGGGGGGGGGGGTCCCTCAGCCCAGCCTGTGCCCTCTCGCAGTCTGGGACCCCTCAGGGCATGACCACCTGCTAGCTTAGGCCCGCTCCCTGGGGGATTAGGCCTAAGCTGGAAATCAGACATCCCACCGGCAGCCCGGCAGCCCTCGGGGGATGTCCACTTGCCAGCGGGGAAGGGAGCAGGCCTAAACTGCAGTCGGACATCCGTAGCACTGCTAAGGAGGCAGGAGAGGCTCCCACCACCACCGCTGTACTGGCAGCCATCAGCCTGGCTTGTGGCTGGGCAGAGCTCCCCCCCT